>NC_059292.1:20146261-20173761 GCF_017591435.1 Portunus trituberculatus | reverse complement strand
CCTTGGAAGTCAAATAGTCAAAGAATTTTACATAGTCAGAGGAATTAGGTGAGAGGTATACAGCACAGATGAATTTAGTTAGAGAGTGACATTGAAGTCTTAGCCAGATGGTAGAAAATTCTGAAGATTCAAGATTGTGGGCACGAGAGCAAGTGGTGTCGTTACGCACGTATGCGCAACATCCAGCTTTGGATTGAAAATGAGGATAGAGCAAGTAGGAGGGAACAGAAAAGGGCTGCTGTCAGTAGTCACAGACAACTGTGTTTCGGTTAGGAAGAGAAGATGAGGTTTAGTAGAGGAGAGGTGGTGTTCCACAGATTGAAAATTAGAACGAAGGCCACGAATGTTGCAGAAATTGATAGTGAAAGTATTAGATGAAGTGTCAAGACACCCAAGGTCGACAGCAGAGGGCAGTCCGACCTGGGGACATTTATGGTCCCTCCCAGAGGGGACTCCGAGGCAGGGCGTGGTGAAGCCATTATTAAATTTTGATTTGAAGAGAGTGTAAAAGTGTAAGGTGTTGTAGTGTAGTGTAGGAAGTAGTAGAAGTTGTCTTTAGAGGGCAGGCTGCAGCTGCTCAATTGTATAAATGAGACCACAAAGGGAACCGGGAAGAGAGGACACGGGGAATCACTCAGTCTGCAGCACTGCCTACATCCCCGTAAGTACCTCTTCTGGAGTATTCCACCGGGCGGCAGGTGACTACTGCCTACTAATTTTTTTTTATTTCATGTTATTCCAAAAACACATTCTAAACACACATAAATTGAGAAATCCCTGTACTTAAAACAGACAAAACAAAAGGTCATTGGTGTCTGTAGCCTTTTGATTAGCACTCTCCCTTGCATAAACACACTTGTGCTTATCATATTACTTGGCTTTGCTTGGCAACTTTCTGTTTCAAATTTACTAACATTCGGCAGACTGCATGAATTCCTTTGGTGGACCACATGCGGTCCATGGGCCATAGTTTCCCACACTTGGTCTATAGGTAGACTCACACAGAATGTGGGATCACTCAGTACCAACTAAAGTAGAATGTAAACATGACGTCTAAGGTAAGCTTCATTGCATTGAGGGAATTAGTCACTATATCTCCAAACAGTTGTCAAATAGGATAATAATTAATTGAAGGCAATCTGTATAAGAAAACAAAAGATCTGAAGATATACAGAGAAATCTTCCATACCTAATCCACCTGGCTTGCCCTTGACAAAACCCACTGTGTCAAAGGTTGAGCCTTTGGATGCAATGAAGCTGAGGACGAGTTTCTTGGAGACTTTGGTTTCTGGCATTCCAAAGAGAAGGAAGGTCGGCGCTCCCTCACCCCTTGTGAAGGGCTGCAAGGTAAGGTATTGGTTTAGTTGTCAATTATTTTTGTTATCATCATCTTTATTTTCCCTGACAAAATTGGAGTCATATTTTTAGAGCAGAGATTTTCCTCCTTTGATACCATTCTCTGACTAATATTTCAATTCCATGAAGTACAGTGGTACCTTGAGATATGAGTTTAATTTATTCCGTGATGGAGCCTGTATCTCAAACCAATTTTCTCCATTGAAATCCATTGCAACACCATTAATCCATTGTAGCTCTTAAAATAAAAAGGACCCTAATTTTTTGTTACGTGTTTTTAAGTAAGAAAAAGGTATTTATAAATAACAAATACCATATAAAAACATAATAAAACATAAATAAAGAGAATATGATAGATAAACTGGTTTTCTAAGTATATCTATCTCAGATCAATGGTGCATTCCACAGGATGTTACCCTGCTGCATCTTGCTCCCCACCCCTCACTTTGGACTGTTAATCAGCTGGAGAATACAAATATAGCCACCCACAGGAGACTGGCTGCTCTAATAATCACAGAAGAGTTCGTTGACAACCCTGTAAACATTATTTATAGAATAAATGAAGTTTTAAATAACCAAAAGGAGAGAGAGAGAGAGAGAGAGAGAGAGAGAGAGAGAGAGAGAGAGAGAGAGAGAGAGAGAGAGAGAGAGAGAGAGAGAGAGAGAGAGAGAGAGAGAGAGAGAGAGAAATAGAGGCTGCAGAGATTTGCTTACATTTTCCAACCCAGGGGGATCAAGTGTGGGTGGAGGAGGTAGGCGGAGATGGGAGAAATTTGTTTCGCCTTTTCAGTTATGTACACATACATAGTTTTCCAATGCATAAAATATATATAAAATAGAAGAAAAAAGTTTTATTTAATATTCTTATCTTAGAGACAAACATCTGCAGTTAACAGAGGTGAATGGCGTAGGTTTGAAGGAAGAGGGAGGGAGGAAGGGATGCAGGTACCATTCACATGTAAACATTAAAAATAAACAAAAACTGCAGTTTCTTTAAACAAAAAAAGGTAAGTAAATATTGTGAATATGATAAAAGAACGATCGCAGTGCACGAGATCCGTGGGAAACATGTGGGCAACAGCTCAGCTGAGGCTGGACTGATATGCCAACTAGCAGCAGCATCCCAAAGCATGACTCATATCTCAAACAAAAAAATGAACCAAATTGTGGTTTTGTATCTCAAAAAGTTCGTATGTCAAGCTGCTCATATCTCAAGGTATTACTGTACTAGCATTGATATATTTATTTTATTTCTCTTATCATAATTTTATCCAGCATTCTTATTTTCCTTAATGGGGTTGAACAGTTGTATGTGTAGAGCAAAGGGTTTTCTCTCTCAAATACCTTTTTCAGACAGACTGTAATTTCAATTCCAGCTTTAACAAACTTATGCATTATTCTTAGCATCATCTTCATTTCATCTACACAACATTCTTATCTTCCTTACAGTTATATGACCATGCCCTAAGAGCAAGAGGATTTCCTCCCTTGATTTCCTTCTCTGATAGACACAAACTGCCAACCAAAGTGACTCCAAATTCAATTCAGCAACTTACATCAGAGTAAGATGTCTGCTGGCTCCCACCATTGAATATGCTCAGGATGTGATCTATGACATCTGAGAAACCAATCGATGTATTGGGAGTGGCCATCTTGGACAACAGATGCCCCATGTCCAGATCCTCCTCACTTTCATCAATGCAGGAGTCAGGGTCAAGCATTTCATACCTGGAATTCAGAAGGGTCTTGAGATCCAATTAAAGAAAAGCCTTTTGATTATCATCACCACTGTCGTGAAGTGAGTGAGGTCTCTCGCAAAGCAGGTGAGGCTTCTGCAGAGATGAGTTAGTTAGCCATAGAACGTCAGTGATGAACAACAAGGATCTCCACAAAGATCTTGGTATGGTAGCCTAAACGCTCCATGACAAAGGGATAGCTGACAAACAAAAACACACTGGTATACAAGAACCAAGGGAATATCATAAAAATTTTAGATGCACTAATCGGATGCCTTTGAAAGGTTTAATAAATACGATACAAAGTACACATGCTAAGAGAAGTAACAAGGGAATCCAGTGTGCTATGAAAAATAACTTGGAATTTAGAGAACATAACACATGGTGTATCAGAGGCACGTGACCCAGTGGTGAATATAAGGGCAATAAAACGTATACGTGCTATGAAAAGTAACCGAGGGAATTCAGATAAAAAAGGAAAAATAGGGTGAATCAGAAACATGTGATCCAGTGGTGAATTGAAATGTAACAATGGTTACAGCACACACAAAAATAAAACAATGTAACAATTAGCATATATAAGGCAGAGCGATATGTGAGGATGGCAGAGAAGGAGGTAGCACTTACCTTGAGCACTTGGTACTAGACATTTTGGTGTGAGTTTCTCATCATGAAGCCTTGGATCATCCCCAGCCTTGTCTTATATGTGAGTAATATTTAGAGTATTTTCCTGGGAGCTTTGTGGTCTTGTGATGTATACTGTATTATTTCAAGTTATTTTTGTGATCCTTTGCATGTAGTGACCACTGAATTAGTGGTGTAGTGATGTTATAATGTTACTGGTGTTAGATGGTTGCTAAATGTCATGAGGAAGCAAAAGAATCTGTAGTTGGAGTTAAGTAGAGTACAGCGAAGAAGGTTGATGTGGTTGTGTTGTTTTAACATTTGTTTTTATTTATAGTTGTTACGCTTGCTTATATGTTATTAAAAAAATGCAGTTAGTTTTGAGCTGCATTTGTGAATGCCCCAAAGAACAATCCACTAGCCTTTGTCACTTGGTTGTCCTTGACCTTGCAGGACATAACGGAATATCAAAGGTAAGCAGCTCTACATGGTAGCCTGCCAAGGGTCAGTTACAACACCACTATATACCTAATTCATCATCATTATTCTTTCCTAGTGTTGGATGGCATACATAAAAAAGCAAATATTTTCCTTCTCAAATGGAATTTAAGTATTTTAGGGATCTCCTCTTTGGGAAATTAAGTACCATGGGCATCGGCATCACAGGGCGATACCTAAAATATGTGATACATTAATCTATGAGCAATTTCTAAATGAGACTGTTCTCTATGAGAGTTTGCTCTGATCTTTGGTGATGTAACATACTTAGAAAATATGTTACATTCATCCCTGAGCAAATATTAAGCTAGACTGTCCCTTTTTAAAACTTTTTTATGCTATGGCCTACAGCGCCTGTAGGCATACTTGAAGAGTATGTATTCAAAGCGCTATTCAGCTTCCACCTATTAGGGGCACAGTCAGTTTTATTTATAGTGGTATCCATAATAGAGCCCATATCACCACCCAAGTGCATCTTTGGTGTAACCACCTAGAACCTGGGTATCATGGTGACATGTAGGTAACTTTAAACCACTTGACAAATGGCATAGTTTCAAGGCGGTATGTGGTGGGATTTGAACCTACGCATGGACGTCTGCCCGATCCCATGCTCACCACCTTATCCACTATGCCACTGCCTCCCTGTTCTATAAGGGACTTCACTTTGATTCTTGATGACCTGACAAAAGTAACAACCAAGGCTTATACTACTTGGAAAAATATGACATTCATATAAGAGCAATTACTATGCAACACTATTCTCTATGGAAGTTAAGGCTGATTTTGCATTGATCTGTTATAGATACTAATGATCAAAGCTATCAATGACTTAGAACAAGAAAGCTGCAACCTTATTTAAGGGATGACTCACAGCATCTTGTTGTTCACCAGCAGAGGGTCCCGCACCAGCATGCCAGCCTGGGCATTGGGCTCAAAGGTTGGCCCAAACAATCCCAAGTTGATCACCTGGAAAGGAATGGATAATACAGTATACCTTACATTTCCTCTACACACTTGAGGGTTTTTGAGTGGCAGAGTAGGGTTGTTGGGGGTTACACAGTACTAAAGGTTAACTTGTTTGTTTGCCTTGATGAAAATGTTTAGAGCTATATTGTGATGTCATGGCAAGGAAAGTAGAGGATAGAGATTGTTTACATGGTCACCATTTTGTAGGCCTTTAGTGCCAGTAGTCTGCTGACATGGTATAAAAAAAAAAAAAAAAAAAATAAATATATATATATATATATATATATATATATATATATATATATATATATATATATATATATATATATATATATATATATATATATATATATATATATATATATATATATATATATATATATATATATATATATATATATATATATATATATATATATATATATATATATATATATATATATATATATATATATATATATATATATATATATATATATATATATATATATATATATATATATATATATATATATATATATATATATATATATATATATATATATATATATATATATAGAGGTTGTTTACATGGTCACCATTTTGTAGGCCTCTAGTGCCAGTAGTCTGCTGACATGGTAAGAAAAAAATAAATAAATAAATAAAATAAAAAAAAAATAATATATATATATATATATATATATATATATATATATATATATATATATATATATATATATATATATATATATATATATATATATATATATATATATATATATATATATATATATATATATATTTATTTTTTTTTTTCTTACCATGTCAGCAGATTACTGGCACTAGAGGCCTACAAAATGGTGACCATGTAAACAACCTCTATCCTCTACTTTCATATATATATATATATATATATATATATATATATATATATATATATATATATATATATATATATATATATATATATATATATATTCAGTGTCTAATGTTTTATTTTGGTGTTATGATATAGCATGTCATGACCAAAAATATGTCAGGATCTTTTTGGGAGTTGATGTAATAGTGAAATAATGTCTTTACACGTAACATCGAGTGAAGAAAAGTGATGGTCAGTTAACTTGGTCCAATGTTAGTAATATAAGAAAAATTAAATGGTATGTGGATGAACCTTTATGGGGTGATACCATACAGCATCCACACTGTTAATTTCTATGTTTACTTTTTAATCTCATAACTTGAATTTTGAAACATGTATTCTTTAAAAGGAAAGGCATCTTCTTCTAAAATGATTTTATTTAGCCTTCTAGTAGCTTTACCAGTTGAAAATAAGCTGATAATCAATAATGGGTTTCCTTTATATGCAGTACGGGTTGACCTTACTATGGGGGAAACCCGAACAAAAAAAGAGTTTTTGTAAACTGCACAATATCTCAAACTATACAAAACTTTGAAGTTTGACAATTACAGATTAGTTAGACAAATGATTCAGGTAACTTTTGGTGTCTCTCTGGTGCTAATAAGTTCAAAATTTTTCTTTTATCAATATTTTTCATTTGGCTGTACAGTTTTACCCAAACAACTCTATGTATATTTCCACTTTCTATTTGCTTAGCTACAATGGACAGGATATGAGTCAAACTGGCTTTATCTCATCTCATCATTCATCAAACTTTCTTCCAGAATCAGGTGACAATACACTCATGATTAAAAATTGCATATTTACAATTTTTTTTTGCTTTTTCTTACTCTTTAGTCCTTTGATCAACTGACAATCTTTTCACAAAACCTAACATTTTAAATTCTTAACAGATCAAAAGGCTACTGAGGAAAGTTACAGGGAGGCGTCTGGTTTAGAGACCGAAATAATATGAAAAATAACGTTTTTTGTGAAAAAAATATATGTGGTAGGTATACACGTTAGCTATTATTTCATGAAGTTTTATGGTGAAACGTGCACTGGTTTCTATTTAAATGCCATTTAAAGGTCCCATACTCAACCACGTGCATTTGTTTACATCAGCAGAATCAGTTTTTTTCCCTCAAAAACTATGAAGAAAAGGCAAAAATCTTAACTTTTTTTGGTGGACATGATATGGCAACACTGAAAGTCTATGAGTGGTGTCAATCAAGGCACCAGCAAGACCAAGGATTCTATACGCTAGGATATACGGGTTCAATGAGTGGGCTGGAGGAATTGATTAGGGAGCTTAGCTTCTAACAGATGGCACGCAGGTCGCAGGTAGTAAGTGGGTGAGGGATGGGGGGTCCATCAGTGGGGGAGGATGAGCACCGTTACAAGATTCAAACAGTAAGTCAGTCACAAGAAGGAGCGCAAGGTACATCACGCTCAGTGGTCACTTGCACCACCTTCGTCTGTCTCGTGACCCCTTTTGCTCTTGGTGTAGGACTACCTCTGAGGCAATGGAACATTTCCAGCTTCAATGCCCACACTTCCACTCTAAACATATTGCACTATGCTCCTGGCTCTCCGCCCTGGCCATCACAACACTCGACCTGCCCACCCTCCTGGCGGCCTCAGGCATCCACCTCTCCTGGCAACCTGCTGTCCTTCGCCTTATTTGTGCCTTCTTGAGGAAGACCAGCCAGCTACCACACCTGTGATACCAACACAGGACTACCCCAGGGGTCATAAGGATCCAAAAGAGGCCATGAAGACCAATGGATCCTTATGAGCCCTGGGTTAGTCCTATGTGGGTATCACAGGCGTGGTAGCTGGCCGGTCTTCCTCAAGAAGGCACAAGTAAGGCGATGGACAGTAGGTTGCCAGGAGGGGTGGATGCCTGAAGCCGCCAGGAAAGTGGGTGGGCATGTCCAATGTTATGATGGCCAGGCTGGAGAGCCAGGAGCATAGTGCAGTATGTTGAGAGTGGAAGCATGGGCATTGAAGTAGGAAATGTTCCATGGCATCAGGGGTGGTCCTACACCAATGACAGAAGGGGTCACAAGACAGACGTAGGTGGTGCAAGTGAGGAGTATGGTGTGGTCCAGGCGAAAGTGGGCAGAAAACGGATTTATATATATACAGTCAATCCTCGGCTATCGTGACTTCGGCTATTGCATTTTATTGCTATCGCGCACCCATGAAAAGCTGCTAAAATTTCATTATTGTGACCTCAGATGCCTGCTATCGCGTGCCCTGCCATGACGTCATGGAATATCTGAGCACTCATTGGCCAAAACCGCCTTCCCGCCAAGATCAATTCGGCTATTGGGTTTTCGGTTAAGTGTGTGTGTGTATGTATGTATATATATATATATATATATATATATATATATATATATATATATATATATATATATATATATATATATATATATATATATATATATATATATATATATATATATATACAGGCAACCCCCGTTTAACGAAGGTTCACACAATGAAATTTCGCTACAACGAAGGTTTCATTTTACTACCATCTGCTCGTTTAACGAACACAAAACTCGCTTTAACGAAGTTTTATCCAGGTAATTTTTTCCAAATTTGAAAGCCCCACCGTATCATGCAAGCTGACAGGCTTTTGAATACATCAGGAGCTGCTAGTACTAAGGCCTGCCTCAGGAGAAATCCTGAGACACCTGTAGAATAAAGATCAAGATCAAGCCTCTCGTGGACAACACAGGCGCTGCTGATACAAAGGCCTGACTCAGAAGAAATTCTGCGTCACCTGTAGCATCAAGATCAAGATCAAGATCACGCACACCACTCACTCCCCAGTCAAAACATAACAGCGTCACCAGCAGCTCATCTTCCCTAGTTCAACTTACCACCAAAACGCCCTACAATGTGGGCTAACATTCCTAAGAAGACCAGGAAGTGTCTTACTCTCGAAGTGAAGCTGGGTATAATTCACAGACAAGAAAGAGGCCAGAAAACTAATAACATTGCTGGCCACCATCTTGACTCCATCTACTGTCTACTATTTTCAAGTCAGCAGACTCTATTAAGAAGGCTGGTGAGACAGTATCATCCTTGAAAGCTAAAGAACCACTTGAACTCGTGACTCTACAATGGATAAAATGGAAAGCCTTGTGGAAATGTGGTACATAAAATTTTGTATGCGGTACCATAATGCGCACTTTGTTTACATTCCACAGGTTGCCGGTTAGTGTCTTTCCCGTTTCACTCTCCCTCCCTTCATAAAGTTAAGATCATCAACATTATAAAGTTACGTACATACATACATTACTGTACATTATAATGACTTAAATTAAACTACCTAAATGTTTAACTTCATAATTTTACTTTCATTAAACCTTTTACTGTACTATGATGCACTCTCGCTTTGCTTACTCTCAATGGAAGTTCAAATCGGGGTTAAACTTGTTATAATCGGTTCGCTTAACGAAGTTTTGCTTAACGAAGTGTTTTTTAGGAACGTAACCCCTTCGTTAAACGGGGGTTGCCTGTATATATATATATATATATATATATATATATATATATATATATATATATATATATATATTATATATTATATATATAAATGAGGTGCCCCGTGCCATATTGTCGTAACCCCGGAAAATTGAGATTCTGAGTTAACGGTTGCTCTGTGTAGGGGAAGGGTGTAAAAAGTCGTATGCTAAGGTCGGCCAAGCCAAACTCGACCATTTGGGCACCTGAAACAAGGTGCAAAGTTGCGCCAAAACATGACAGGGAAAGTCGAGACTAACATGTTGCATCCTGAGCGGTGCTGTCGTATCTCCACGCTCACAGCTGCTGGCAGCCAGCTAATCAGCAGCGTGTAAGTGCGTGACGTCACACCCACGCTGTGCCTCAGCCAATGAGAGGCATGTTTTTCTACTCTCTCTCTCCCACTCCCTCTTACGTGCATCGCCCTTTAACTCGCCACGGCAAGACCTATGCTACTTTTCCTGAAGTTATGGCTTCTACCAGCACCCCTTCAACTTCCCCAGCCTTAGATTGTATTTTAGGTAAAGACAATGCATAAATACATACTTTTACCTTTAGTCAACCCTTTTGAACAATAATAGAAAATGAAACATACTTGGAAAGATAATGAAAGTTGCGCTAATAATAAATTAATTATTTTTCTCTCGAAAAAAATAAATAAAAAATTGTTTTGCAGCTATCATCATGAAATCTTCACACACTTTTAATTTTAACATGTATTCTTAAACTAGCACCTTAGAAACCATTTCACGCAAAAAAAAAAAAAAAATTACCGCTACGGATATATGATAAAAAATCTACGGAAATGAACCCGAGATTTTCGGATTTACTATTGAAAACCACCATTACTAACCAGAACTACCCGAGATCTTTCACTTGATGTATAATACTTATATATTCTGACCGATTTCATGCGCGTTTTCAGTGTTTAACTTTGAGCGCGTTTTACTCGAAAGTAGGATTGACGGGGTTACGACAAATAGGCTTGGGGCGCCTCATATATATATATATATATATATATATATATATATATATATATATATATATATATATATATATATATGTGTGTGTGTGTGTGTGTGTGTGTGTGTGTGTGTGTGTGTGTGTGTGTGTGTGTGTGTTCACTGTTTGATCTGCTGCAGTCTCTGACGAGACAGCCAGACGTTACCCTACGGAACGAGCTCAGAGCTCATTATTTCCGATCTTGAGATAGGTCTGAGACCAGGCACACACCACACACCGGGACAACAAGGTCACAACTCCTCGATTTACATCCCGTACCTACTCACTGCTAGGTGAACAGGGGCTACACGTGAAAGGAGACACACCCAAATATCTCCACCCGGCCGGGGAATCGAACCCCGGTCATCTGGCTTGTGAAGCCAGCGCTCTAACCACTGAGCTACCGGACCGTGTGTGTGTGTGTGTGTGTGTGTGTGTGTGTGTGTGTTTTATTTGCCTTATAAGTTCATAACCACGAGAGAAAGCAGGGAAAAATAGGGAGTGGGGTGAGGAAGCATGGGAGAAATCTTCTTAAGTTACTCCTTAAAATATTTTCTATGAGAGTACTCGTTTCTAAAAGATGGCAGCACCGTCGCTGTCCTCCAAACTTTAACCCACACCACAACTTCCTCTCTGCATATTCCTTGAGCAAGACTCAGTAGGGGGAAAGCTATCACAGTAAAGGCGGCGTCACACTAGCACTTTTTCCGCCGTCTTTTTACTCTTCCGTCAACTCTTTCCGTCGTCTTGAGTCAGACGGAACGCATCGTTTTCGTCTAGCGGCAATTTTTAGTCAAAATAAGAACTATGGTTTCTAATCAACAGTTTTATTAGAAAAATATTTTTTTGTTAAACGGAAGAATGCTATTATCATGACAAGAAATTTAAATGAGTTGGTGAATATATGATTGTATACATTTTTTTTTTCTTCTAGCCTAGCAATGAAAAGTTCCTCAGTTGTTTGTGTACATTTCCAGGGGAGTGCAAATGTGCGATGCCTTTGAATATTTCCAAGGCAACTTCCAAGTAGCTGGCCAAGATGAGCAGTGGACAAAACACACTGACGAATTTCTCATAGAGAGTATTAGAGGTCACCGTTGCCTTTGGGATCACAGAACAGCTGATTACATTACGAGTATAAGGTGCAAAAAAGCCGCGGCTTGCTGGGGTGAATGAGGAGCCATGTTTGTTTACAATCGACAAGCGCGGCAAAGGCGGAAGCAAGCTTGTGTGTGACGGCCACCGTCTGCAAAAGTTGACAGTCGTCAGAAAATTGACGGAAAAAGAAGACGGAAAAGTGCTAGTGGGACGCCGCCTTAAGAGGTTGTTGCAGCGTCCCTCGCTACCCGCCCTTCACTCTGCTAAACATCACGTAATATATTTACTGCATCCTGATTTTCACCTATTGCCAACCATGGGACGGGTGTCTATGAGGAATAAGCAGAGTAAGGACGCCTGGAATATGAGTATGGAGCGCAAAGAATAAAGAGCATGTTGAACCTGACACCTCAAATGCTGTTCCGGTACACATCCTCACATCACCCACCACCACCACACTCACCACCGCCACACCACAGCCCACCACATCTAAGCAGAACAAAGACAAGGAAATGAAGAAGAAAAGGCCTCATTACTCACAATTAGAGGAGCTCTTCTACAAAATACCGAGAAAGGAAATGAAGATGTGGAAAATGACGACGAGCTTGTCATGCTGACCAAAAAGAGGCTGAAAAATCTTGTTTCCTCTCGTTATTCATGCCCAGATCCTGCCTTTGACTACAGTTTCGAGCCTGATGTATACGAGAACACTATAACTATGCACTGCATAACATGCAACTTCAAGAACACATCACAACCAGAAAAAGTGAGAGCTGGACGTCGGAAGAAAAGCCTCTTCAGGACCAACATATCATTGGCAGGAGGGGGACTAGGAGCACCATATACATCTAATTGTATTATGAGATTGTAGATAATAAAAAAGAACATATAGTAAACCTGAAAAAAACTTTCTAGTGTGTTATAACGGGATTGAGATCGATCAATAAACTTTATCGGCCCATATCTCAAAACATAAGTTATTCCCCTTCTAAAATCTATTTTGAGGCAAATTTTAGCCTGACTTCAATGAAACAAAAACTGAAAAGGAGAGGAATACTTCTTCTTTCAATTCACGTAGCTATTTTTTATGTATGTCACCTGGAATTTTATACTGATATTTTTGGTCAAAAAAAAAAAAAAAAAAAATAATAATAATAAAAGAAAAATGAAAGATGATATAAAAAAATCTAATGACGTAGAAATGTTTTGTATTATAACGTATCTTTGCCACAGGAAAATGAAGGTCATGCAGCAAATAATAACGCCAGAATAACACTTTTAAGTTTTAGTTGAAATTGTAATTGCATGGCAGGGTTGGGGACTAGAATGGGGATGAATGTCTAATATTGATGTACATGTTCCCAATACTTCACAGCATAAAAAGCAGAGTGTTTCATGCATATTTACCAGAGATATCACAACACCAATCTAATCCGGACGCTCCCCTTAAACACAGAGGAAAGATGTGTGGTATCTTACTTGACTTTTATGACTAAATAACACAGGAGCAGCTCACCCCAGCTCTCAACCACAGCTTCTTCCTCCACATGAGTTGAACCCGAGTGATCTGCCAACCAGCACGGCAAGTCAGGGCCATGGCTCTGGTGTCTCGCAGACTGAGCCGAGAGATGATTTCCACACAGATAGGGTCCTGTTGGTGATGGGAAATAAGAAGATAGATCACAATATTTGATACACTTGTTATGTATTCAATCATCCTTACTGCATGATCATCATGTCGAGTCAAAAGAGAGTTAATGGTTGCAACAAAACATTATATGTACAAAGATAAGATGAACCCATATCATGGAAATTTGACCTATCTATTTATCTGGCAGTACCATTCATCTGATCTGGGAATTGCAATGTTCTTTTTCTTTTCCTCCTAAGGCACTTAACACCAAGTGAGAGACAAGTCTGTCAGGCTACCTATCTACCTATACATATGTAGTAACTCAAAGGCAATAAATACTTTTTATCTAATTTGCCAATTATAATATTCTTTTGTCACTTTCCATTGCAGCTGACATTGAAAAGAGATAAGTATATCAATCTGCCTGCTTGTCTTTGTGAATACTTCAGGACTATGTAATTTTGCCCTCATCACAAATGTCAGGAAAAGAAAACCTTAAATTTGCAAACTAAACATTACATTTTGTCTCCAGCAAGGTATCTTCTTTTATTTCTTATTTTCATAACAGACCACCAGTGTTTATGTGACATATTTCTGTCTTTCTCAGATGTCACATCTGCTCCATCTCTATATGTTGCCAGATGGGTACTGACGTGACATCATGGTCTGAGTACTACAACTAAAAGTAAAGGACACATATATGCTTTCTAATGATTCATTTTACACATTTACCCAGGGTCATGTCAGCTGATTTAGTACTGTCTCCTGATTATACAACAGTAATTTCCCATACTGCACTCATTCACTCATATACCAGACACAAGAGTAATGCATCTTCCAATTATTCATGCTCCTCTCAGGCAGCTTATTTTACTTCCTCAATTACCCATATGTATATGTTTTTTGTTGTGGTAGTATAATCAAGGATGATTGATCTCCTCTGCAATTAATAAAGGGTCAACTGAGTGCCCCCCTCTCCCCATTTCTTAAAATGATGAGATAGTGTGGAACAATCTTCCACTGTCCTGTTTTTAAGAATGCCAACCAACATCCACACCACCTGTGATTCATTATGAGTCAACTGATGTCTCTATATCCTTGTTTCTTACAATGATGAAATAGTATGATGCAACCTTCTCTTTACTTCCTGTTGCCAATAATAATATCCTCCTTATTTCTTAAGGTAAAGTTACACAAGAAATATTTTGTACCAATTTCTATTTGCTATTTCTTATAATAAGGCTGATTATAATGAATCACTCTGTAACTTCAACTTTGTTCCTTAAAATCATGGTAAAATCTCTATCCTTTTTGCTTCACAAAATTGTAAATATTCTTTTAATTTCCTTATCTTTTTTCAATGATGAAATACTTCCATGTATCTTGTCTTAAATTTCTAAAATATATATATATATATATATATATATATATATATATATATATATATATATATATATATATATATATATATATATATATATATATATATATATATATATATATATATATATATATATATATATATATATATATATATATATATATATATATATCACCATCTTTGTAAATTTTTTATATAAAACATATTAACACTTTCAACTCCTCTGCTGATGTTATTAATCAAACACATCTAAAATATTATGCTACAATGAATCTGTATTTCCCAATAACTCTAAGAGTTTTAATATTCTCTTATTTTACATTAGTATTAGTTTCCAAAGTGTGACATTAGGGTTACATTAACACCTTCACTTCTCTGTATGAGTATTGATGTCATTAACCAGACTCCTAAAACACTATGCCAGGGGTATTCAACTGGCGGCCCGCGGTCCGGATCCGGACCTTCTGAGTGTTGTAGTTGGACCCCAGGCCCAAGGAAGAGAAAAATCTAGTAAAATAGCATGAAGGTCCTGGTGATGGTTTCTTGCAAGTGTATTTCCTCGACTGACTGTAAGTTAGGTATCTATAGAGAACATACGTACGGTATTTAGTTTACGAATGCTGTTACTAAATTAGTACCGAGATTTAGGGAGCTAACAAGAAACAAGAAGTGTCATTTTTCTCACTAAAGTCTTGCTGTAGTGTTAATTTTTTTCATTTGTAAATTCTTCGTTTTATTTTCTAATAGGAAAAATTCATATAATCATTATAATGTTATGTTTTGAAAAAGGTATTTTTTACTACTTAAAGTACCTTAACATAAAACAGCAAACACATCTAAAAAATTTCATTTGAAAATTCTCCATTTCAAGTTTTGTTTTTTTTTTGAGAAAAAAATCCGTCTTGTTACATTTTAGCTACAAAATTCAATACTTTTTTTTATTTCCACGTTTTCTAAATTAGTATAAATAAAACAAACAGTGAATATGAAATTAATAAGAATCATATGGTTTACTATTCTGTTCTGAGATGGTTGTTTTAATTATTTTCTTTATTTCATGTAATAAAAGTTTCCGGACCTATGCATACATTAGGACTTGTCTAACTGGACCTTTGCTTATAATAGTTGAGTAGCCCTAAACTATGCTAAGGTAAATCTAATGTTACCAGTCTTTATTTTCTCATTATCCTATATTGAAAATATTGTAAATAAGTACTTATTCTGAGATTAGTACTTACACTATTAAGGGAAAAAAAAAAAAAGGAGTGTTACCAAAATCTCCAAAATTGATGCTGCACAACATTTATATGGTGTACTGCATCACCAACAGAGAAGGCAAATAATAACATCCATTATAGCTACTGGTTTTGCAACGGTAAGCATAAAAAATATTAATAATGAACTACAAATATGGAAATGAAGAGATGGAGTGCTGGAATGAATGAGAAACATAAGACAAGAAGATGACAAAACTCTAACATGCAAGGAAGGAATGGCAGAATACGAAACAAAAAGACACAGTGCAGGTCAAAGAAGGTGAAGATGGAAAGAATGAAAGATAGACGATGCGAAAATTAGAAAAAAAACTACAAAAAAATTAAAGGAATATATAGATACATAAAGGAATTAACAATTACATTCAATACACTCAAGTTACAACAAATACTTAAAACAGGTGAACACACACGATCTTACGGGCAAGTCAAAGAAAGTGAAGGTATACGGCCTCTCCTTCCTGGCGGCGACCTCTGTGTAGTAGTCATCCTCTGGTATAATATCTATGTTGGACTGCCTCTTGTATACCACCACGGACATGTTTCAATGCTCCTTACACCACTCTGAGGCATGAACGGACTGACTGGCTGACTGCTTTCTTGTGCTCTCTCCCTCTCTCTCTCTCTCGGCGATAACACACGTCAGGAGTCAGGTATGTAAATGTTTTTCTAGGAGCTAGCTGATGCAATTTAGTAATCTTATGACCAAATGAGGCATCAAGTGCTTAATATCTTATCTATTTATTTGTTTATCAGTGTGTTGTGGTCATTGAAATTGTGATTTTGTTTGTTAAGTGTTGCTTAACATTATATAATTTTAGTTTATACTTCGATCTTGGCTGGAATCTAGCTGTCGTAAAAGGCTAAAAGCTAGTCATTAGTCAAAAGTATGTTGGACTATACGTAGCAGGAATCTCTCTCTCTCTCTCTCTCTCTCTCTCTCTCTCTCTCTCTCTCTCTCTTAAATTCACAGGTTTCTCCTATTCTGTTTCAAGAATAACTAATCCCACAATTCTCTTCTTCCGCATCCTCCCCTTACTTAATTCCTCTTCCATCTCCCCATTTCTGTTTCCTTCAGTCCTATTTTAGCTATCTTTCCTCTTTTTCTCCCGGTTAGACTCGTGGAGTTAATTACGTCATCTCTACTAATCTTGCTTCTCACACTTCTTCAAATTCATTCTGTCTTCCATATATATGTCTTTTTCCCTCTTCCAGCTGTTCTTAACCCTTCGTTCTCTGGATCTTTTGCAAGGATTCTGTAAAGCAATGGTTCTTAACCATTTTATTAGCACCCCCCCCCCTCTAGTAGTTTGTCATTCTCTCCATGACCCCCATGTTGTACCTATGAATAAAATTCCGTCCCAGATTTTAAAAGAAAAAGGTGATACTTTAGCATATTGTTCATAAACTTTTCATTACTTGACCATGCTCTCGTTAAGAAAATTACAAATATAATTAGAGATATTCCTGTTTTATCCCGAGGGCTGACATATATATATATATATATATATATATATATATATATATATATATATATATATATATATATATATATATATATATATATATATATATATATATATATATATATATATATATATATATATACACACACACACACATATTATGACCACCGTTCCCTGCGTCACCACGATGGAGGGAGACCAAGACAAGCTGCTTTTAATTCCTGTCTCCATTAACTTATCATTTCGTCCATTCGCGCAATCATGCCAGCGACCAAGTTTTCCATCCTTTTCAAAGCTGGGTTACTGCCTTTCGGCATCTCAGTGCGTCTCACGTCTGAGTTTGCCCAGGAGTCTACCATTGTTCACACCAAGGAATATACAGGGAGGAAGTTTTGGTGTGGGTTAAAGTTTGGAGGACAGCAATGGTGCTGCCATCTGCTGGAAGCGAATACTTTCATAGAAAACGTTAGGAGTAACTTAAAATTTTTCCCATGCTTCCTCCCTACCCCCAGATGGGAACCGCCTTGTTGTGGTGGGGGGGCTTGCGTGCCCCTGTGACCTGGCGAGCTAGGCTAGAGGGGGCTTAGGCCCCTGCTCTGCCCTTTCGAGGGAGAGAGGGCTATCCATGCTAATGAGGTCGCCAGTGAGGGGCCAGACTAAATGGTTCCTACATAGGCTGCCAGTGGACCAGCGGAGCCACCCGCTGGAGGGATCGCCCAATAGGGGCCGTCCTGTGCTGGATGGTTGGGTGTCCAGGCTGGGATGCTTTGGGAGGGGGTCTCAGCTCTGTCGTGGACAAACATTTGTATCATGTGGGGCCTTTCTTTAAAACGACTGGTCCGCATGGGGACGAGGTACCCACGGCAGCCAGCGCTCCCTCCCATTGTAGTCCCAGTAGGTGGTTTCCCTTGCCCCTGGAGCCAATTTTTTGTGTAACTTTATACATATGGTTAAACACAAAAAACTTTCAGGTTCTCGTGAGGTGGCTGACCTGGCCCGCGAGACGTCATCTTCAGGTCTGAGTGGGAAGGAGGATTCCCCTCCACAAGGGCCTCCCACAGCAGTCTCCTGTTCTGGGAGTTCTTCTGAGGGACGCATTTCTGCTGCATATGACTCTCTTTTGATGGTAAATGTTAATCCATCATTTTCTTATCACGCTTTGCACTCACTTCTCAAGGTGTATGGCACGGTTCTCGCATTCGACTTGTTTATGATAAGGACTTTCCTTCTAACCGCTGCTATGTAACGTTTCTGTCATGTGATGAAGCCCGTTTGGCTTATGAACATGTAGCATTCCTGCCCCTTGCTGGCTCTGGCTTTAAGACAGAACTTCTCCGCTCTCGCAATATTTCGGACAATGACACGGACTACATCCCAAATCTTTTCGACCACCATTCAGAGAGTTCAGTTCCTGAAGTCCGCCAGATCCCGCCTCCACGTTGGTTTGTGGTGTACTACAGAAATGGGCGCGGGAATTTCATCCATGCCTCCCGGTACTTGTCTAAAGAGATCGGCACGATTCCTGAGGGAAACCTCAAGAAATACGGGAAGGGGGTGCTCATGCGAGCTAAAGATATTACGCAGGCAAGGATGTTACAACATCTCCCATGCCCTACTGAAAGCATGTTTGAGACTGTGAAGGCTCATCCCACCTTTAATTATAGTAAAGGTTGTGTGTACAGTCAGGATCTTTATGAATTTCCTGAAGAGGAAATACTGGCTATGCGTCCTAACTCAGTCCAGAAGGTGACCAAGATGAGGAATGCTACCAACATGGTCCTTCTCACCTTTTTGGTTCCACCCTCCTGACCGTGTTAATATCGGTCCTATCAATCTTAGGGTGAGGCGTTTTGTTTCTCGCCCTCTTCAGTGTTTCTCTTGCTATGGGTACGGTCACGGTAAAAGCTCCTGTAAGGAAGCTTCTCGATGTGGTAATTGCTCTGCACTAGACTCACATTCTGAGGAGCATTGCAATGCTGCTGCTTACTGTTTCCATTGCCGTGATGCTCACCAGGTACGTTCCAGGCAATGCCCCAGGTATCGCTTGGAGCAGGATATGTTACAGCTTGCTAGCACTCAGTTCATCAGCCTTGGTAGTGCTCCCCGCGAACTCTTGTACCGCCAGAAGGACGGTACTGGTGCGAAATCCTATGCTTCATTGGCCGCTCGCTCTTTAGCTGAGTCTGCCGGTCCGAAGACAACTTCTCTTGCTACCTCTCGCTCTGTTAGGGCGGGTGGTCCTGTTCATTTGGCCAATAGGTTTGCCCTTTTGTCCGATGACTCGGTTGAGTCATCTCTAAGAAGTGACGAGAATAATATGGACTTGACCAAAGTCACTCATGTAGTGGATGTCCATTTGCCCCCTGTATCGCCTAAGCCTTTGAAGGGCCTGACCAAACGGCACCGCGGCTCTGCGGAGTCGATAGATTTAGCTCAGCCTAAGCAATCTAAGGTTTCTCCTGGTGCACATGATCGTGAGTCCTCCAGGGACCGCTCTGCAATGGTAGCTCCAGTAGTTTCTGTCCAGCCTTCTGTGACGCCCTCCGTCTCAGATCGGGCTTCTTGTGATGAGGACGGTCTTAGCATGGAGACGTCCGATGATATTGTCACAGCCGTCCCTCGTGGACCCGCTGTATCAAAAGTGCAGTCCAGCCTGACCTCGTCCTCCGATGACCGGTAGGAGTGATGATGGTTCGCATCACTCACCGGTAGGCCGAAAGGCTGCAGTCCAACGACCCGGTACATCTCAACTCCCGGTGTCTTCTCGTCGGTTGATTATTTCTAGTCAGGTGAGTCACGGGCAGCCCATTCAAAAGGCTCGCCCGTCCACTGCACCTAAATAGTCATCTTCAAGCTTTTACAGTGGAACTGTAGAGGCCTTCGTGCCTCGTGGGGGGAACTCCGAGCTTTATTGTCGGAGTTCTCTCTAGCCTGTGTAGCTTTACAAGAGACTATGCTAGGTGATAGTACTTATTCTAGTCTTCCTGGCTATCGTGCCTTTTTTAACACTCCTTTCCCTGACCAGGGCCACCACGGTGGCACAGCTATTCTAGTCCGTCAGGATATACCTGTTATTCCTTTACAACTTAACTCTCCCCTTCAGGTGGTTGCTGTTAAGGTCTTTATGGGACGATCCTACACTATTTGCAGTTTATATCTCCCTCCTCGGGTTCCTGTCTCCAGGGGTGAGCTTGACGGCCTGGTTCTTCAGCTGACTCCACCTTTTCTCTTGTTGGAAGATTTTAACAGCCGTCACCCATTGTGGGATGAAGGTGCTAGTAATCCTCGTGGGGTTTTAATCGGTTCTTTTATTGAGGATGAGGGATTGGAGATTTTAAATTCTGGGGATGTTACACATTTCCACAGTCCTACTGGGACTTTTACAGCTATCGATCTTTCTCTTTGTACATCTAATTCTTTCCTTGATTTTAATTGGCGGGTCCTACCGGATTTACACGGTAGTGACCACTTTCCTATTTTATTGGAATCTGTGAACTCTGAGCCACAGTCCCGGCCCCCACGCTGGGTTTTAGACAAGGCAGATTGGCCTCGATTCACAGACCTTAGCTCTTTTATCCGTCCGTTGGCTGACTTTTCTACTTGTGCTGAGGCTGTTGATTATTTTACCGATTTTTACATTCAGCAGCGCTTCAGACAATCCCTAGGACGTCCGGTCGCTTTACTAAGCGTCCCGTTCCTTGGTGGAACGCAGCATGCACTAACGCTGTAAAAGAGAAACGGGCAGCTTTCTCTCGTCTCCGGCGACATCGTGGGGACCCGCAGTGCCTGAAAGCTTTTCGGCGCTGCCGAGCTCGGGCCCCGCGTTTTGAAAGAGGCACAAAGAGCCTCTTGGAAAGCCTTTGTCTCTTCCATTAAACGTCCGCACCCCTCTTACGGATGTCTTCAACAAAGTCTGCCGAATTGCTGGGAAGTATTTTGCTCCTTCCCCACCAGTTTTGTTGTCTACTGGGCGAACGGTGGCAGACCCTAGGAATGTCGCCGACCTCTTCGCGGAGCACTTTGCCAGTGTTTCCCGGAGGCATCCTGCAGGCCCGGGCGCACGTCACCGCCAGAGAATGGAATCTCTCGGCATAAACGTTTCTTCCACTGAAGGGCAGTCTTATAATGTCCCCTTCTCTGCCTCTGAGTTGCGAACTGGTTTGTCCCAGTGTCATGACTCTTCTCCTGGTCCAGATGATATTCCTTATGCCTTCTTGCGTCACATGTCTGACCGTGCTTTTAACTTTTATTAAATCTTTATAATATGATTTGGCATACCGGTGACTTTCCATCTTCTTGGGCTGTGGCAGTGGTTCTCCCATTTCCGAAGCCTGGGAAAGATAATCTCAGGCTACGAACTACCGTCCTATATCTTTGACATCCTGTATTTGTAAAGTGTTAGAAAAGATGGTAAATGTAAGACTCATGTGGTACTTGGAGAGGGGAAGTACTTGTCATCGGTACAGTACGGCTTCCGAAAGATGAGGTCTACTACTGATGCTCTTTTATCCCTAGAGTCTTCTATTTGTGAGGCCTTCGCTAATCACCACCATCAAGTAACAGTCTTTTTGACCTGGAGAAGGCCTACGACACGGCTTGGTGTCATGGCATTTTACAGTCTTTGTTTAATTTTGGCCTTCGTGGCCACCTTCCTATTTTTATCCAGCAGTTTTTATCCAGACGTCTTTTACGGGTTCGAGTGGGAGTGTTCTCTCCGAGGCTACTGCTCTAAATGATGGTGTCCCACAGGAAGTATTCTTAGTGTTACGCTATTTGCAGTCGCCATAAATGGTGTTATAGATACTCTACCAGATGGCGTTCACAGCTCTTTATATGTGGACGACTTGTGCATCTCTTTGCTGCTGCTAGGATGTCACTGATTGAGCGAAAGCTCCAACTGGCAATCAATAGGGTGTCCAGTTGGGCCAACATAAACGGTTTTCGATTCTCCACCTCAAAGACCGTGTCTATGCATTTTTGTCGTAATCGTGGCGTTCATCCAGATCCCGATTTATTTTTAGCCAACAGACGCATCTCATGTGTGGAGGCCACTCGATATCTTGGCCTATTGTTTGACAACCGTCTTACTTGGGTTCCCCATTTCCGTTCTCGTAAAGCGTCTTGCAGGACGGCACTATCCCTTCTTCGGATTTTAAGTCACACCTCTTGGGGTGCGGACAGGGACACTTTGCTGCTTCTACACCGTACTCTTATACTTCCAAAGCTAGAATATGGCTGTGAGATCTACTCATCCGCAACGGATGTACGGCTACGCGTGCTTGACCCCGTGCATCATGGTGGGGTCCGCTTGGGTACGGGTGCATTTCGGACATCTCCAATACCTAGCCTCCTAGTGGATGCTGGTTTCTGGCCGCTCGACCTTCGGCGCCAGTCTTCGATGCTCCGGTGTTGGTTTCGCACCCACCGTCTTCCTGATTCTGTCCCTTGTCTGTCAATATTGCGGGACTCCCGTTCGTAGGCGTATGTCACTCAACCGAGTCTCCCTAAACCTTTTGCCCTTAGAGTTGCAAATCTCATGGCGGATTTATCTATCGACCCCACTCTTGTGTACTCTTTCCGTCTCCCACGAGTTGGTTATTGGCAGCTTCCTGTTATCTCATTATGCCCTCCTGCCATGGATGGCAAGAAGGATTTTCTGCCAGCTCTGTCCCACACACGGTTTTAGAACACTTTTTATCCATTCTGATGATATCCCCGTTTTTACTGATGGTTCCAAATCCGACGCAGGCGTTGGGTTTAGTGTGGTTTTCCCCTCTTTTTATCGGTCTGGCAGTCTTCCTTCGGTAGCCCACACTAAACCCAACGCCTGCGTCGGATTTGGAACCATCAGTAAAAACGGGGATATCATCAGAATGAATAAAAAAATGTTCTAAAAACCGTGTGTGGGACAGAGCTGGCAGAAAATCCTTGCCATCCATGGCAGGAGGGCATAATGAGATAACAGGAAGCTGCCAATAACCAACTCGTGGAAGACGGAAAGAGTACACAAGAGTGGGGTCGATAGATAAATCCGCCATGAGATTTGCAACTCGATGGCCAAAAGGTTTAGGGAGACCAGGTCGAGTGACATACACCTGCGAACGAGAGTCCCGCAATACTGACAGACAAGGGACAGAATCAGTAAGACGGTGGGTGCGAAACCAACACCGGAGCATCGAAGACTGGCGCCGAAGGTCGAGCGGCCAGAATCCGGCATCCACTAATAGACTAGGTATTGGAGATGTCCGAAATGCACCCGTAGCCAAGCGGACTCCAGCATGATGCATGCCACTGTTGACATGGTCGAACGTGTTTAGTGCAGCTACCAAATATTAGGGGATTTGCAAGAGTTCCCTGGTTTGGTTACCCACTGTTCAATTTAGGCAGACATGCCTCGAGGGAGAGGTAGGGGTTCAGCTCAAAATTAGGGTAGCTCTGTTGGTGATAAATTGTGACACATATCATATGATTAGCAGAGCTGGACAAGCGTTCTCAAAATTAAGTTCTGCTTGCGCTCCTTCGCTCTTTCAGGCCAGAAGCATGCCACTGTTGACATGGTCGAACGTTTTTAGTGCAGCTCCCAAATATCAGGGGTTTTGCAAGAGTTCCCTGGTTTGGTTACCCACTGTTCAATTTAGGCAGACATGCCTCGAGGGAGAGGTAGGGGTTCAGCTCAAAATTAGAGTAGCTCTGTTGGTGACAAATTGGGACCCAACATGACTTTGTCTCAATTTGTAAACAGCGCCACATTTCATGACCCTCTTCCGGCTCTTCCAGGCCATTCTAGTACTGCTGCCTCACATAGCTCTGATCCATGTGGAACATACAATACACCTACTAACATGAACGCAATAGGTTGTGATCGTAGTGATACCTGGTTCCACCCTTCCTCCATGTGCCTTGGCCTCCCGGATCAAGTTGTTGATAATATTGTAGAATACAATGGCCAGGATATTGCATTTATGTGTACAGAGTGAAAAAACAAATCTGGTAAATCTGATGGTGTACCTAACTCTGCATTTAAACTGTTATTTCAAACAGTAAAAAATCTCTGTGAAACTGTCCAGACTCTATGCCAGAGCAGACTCTAGTAATAGTGTGCAGGGGGAACTGACCACTCATTTTCACCCCAACCCCGAAACCTCCCACGACGTACCCAATGCCACAAATATAGATAATCTGCGAACCCTTATCCGAGAGGAGACAAGGGAAATCAAGGAGAGAAACAAGAGAAAATCGTCAATCGTAATTAGAGGACAAGAGCTACAAAGCACAGCCTTGTTGAATGCTGCATTTGACCCTGTATGCAGGCATCTCTTGGGAACACCAGTAGTTTTATCTGATGTCACGTGCATAAGCAGGGACAAAAAACTATCCTGCCAAGATTATTGATGATGAGATCAAGAAAAACCTGTTTGAAAAAGCAAAAACTCTACGCAGCTTCCATTATGACCACATCTATATTAGCAGGGACCTCATCTATAAACAAAGAAAAGAACTGCAGGAGAGACGTGCTCATCAGCGCATGGCATCAGCGGATGGGTTGCCAGGGAGACCTGCTGAACCCACAAGCCATCAAGATGATACTGCTGTCTCTGTGTCCTAACCCAACCCAGGTCACGCTGTGGGCAACACGACCACAGAACCTTTAAACCAATAGCACTGCAGTCCTCAGCAACAGCACAGTTCATTAATCTGAATATTGAATTTTGCAATGTTAATAGTATTATGAACAAACTACCTATAATCTCTGATTTTCTGAGAGAAAACAACTTAAATGTATTCGGTATATGCGAAACCTAGCTGTTGCCTGACATCCCTGATTCTTTTGTATATATAAGGAATTTTAGCTGAACTCAAACTGACTCAAATAGTCACATCAGGAAGCACAGAGTTTGTGTCTATGTTAAGAGTCACCTTAGTCATATCAGTATCAACAAACTGTGATGATGTGTGTGCAATTCATCTTTTAACTTTTAATCTTTACCTATTAGTAATTTACCGCCCTCCCTCAAACAGCCCCACTGCCAACAAAGCCCTCCTTGACTTCCTCCTCAGCTTTTGTCCTGGAAAAGAAGTACTAATCCTTGGAGACGTTAACTTACCTCTCTTCCAATGGCAATTCAAAACAGTGCTGAACGCAAAATACCCACCCCTGCACTAATCTTTTGTAGAGTGTTTTATTTTACTATTACTTCACCAATGGGTAATGGCTTCCACCTATGTCAGCTCTGGCAACACTCTCGACCTAGCTCTTACATCAGAAAGTGACAGGGTAGGTGAAATCGAAGTTAAGAGCCCACTGCCCAACTGAGGATATTGTCCTGTATTACTTCGTTATTATTTCCAGTTGAGTGTAACAACTGTAAGTTCTCCTGCCTCCAAGCACTCATGGCACCAAGGCAAATACAAACGCATTAACGACCATCTGTGCCAAATTGACTGGCACTTTCTAAGCTTTTAGATTAATGAAATGTATGAAAGATTCCTGTCCATCATTAAGCCTTTGATAGAACAATATGTGCCTTTGTCTCCCAACACCCACCAACTGCCTCTATTTCTCCACCAAAGGCCCTGAAAGCCCTTCACAGAAATGCTTGGGAAGCTTACAAAAATGCAAGAGGCACTTATGGCAAGCAGTCTCCACAGGCCATACAAGCCCTGGCACATTTTGACAATATCAACAACAGATTTCGCAACTTCTTCACTCTCAAGCAGATTGACCATGAAAAATCACTTATCCGGCAACTGCAAACCTCCTCCAAGCCACTACATCAATATATCAGGAGCAAGAAAGTTGGGACACCCTCTGTAGGCCCGCTAAGGATGGATGGACTGTGGTGAACTAACCAGTGACTGCACCCAGATGGCTAACACCTTCACCTCTCATTTTTTGCTTTGTATATTCAGGCCGAGCCAGCAATGCTCCCTCTCCTCACCAAACCTTCAATAGAGCCCTGGACAGTATCACCCTAAATCTGGAGCAAGTTCAAAATAAGCTCAAGGCACTTGACCCAAATTCTAGCATGGATCCTGATGGTATACATCCGAATTTTCTTAGATCTTGTCCTCCTATTGCCCTTCCAGTTTTCCTATTATTTGAAAGGTCTCTTACCATCGGGAAATTACCAATGGAATAGAAGAAATCCACTATTATACCCATATTCAAGAAAGGCTCCAGCTATACCACATTAAATCACAGACCTATCAGTCTCACATTTGTCTGTTGTAAAACACTGGAACGAATTATCTGTGAATCTCTCTACAATTTTCTGGACTCCAATGGGATCCTTTTAAACGACCAGTATGGATTCCGACAAGGCAGAACAGTAGATGACCAGCGACTACTTGTATACAATGATATCACCTCCTGGCTGGACGCAGGATACATGGTTGATGTTGTACTCTTCGACTTAAGTAAAGCCTTCGATGTAGTCAACCACTCTCTTCTTATAGACAAACTAAGGCTATTGGGATTACATGGTCCTCTATTGCCATGGATCACAGCACATCTCAGTTTCCGGGTCCACTAGCTCTTCAAAAAATGTCGTCAGTGGAGTACCCCAGAGATCAGTCCTTGGTCCCCTCTTATTCCTAGTTTACATCAACTTCTTGCCAACCTATATCACTCAAAATGCAAGTTCTTCGCAGACGACATGAAAGTATATCTAAAGCTACAGAGATATTTCCTTTCCTCTTTGGCTGGAACCACAGAAATCTGTCAGAGGGACATTGACACAGTATACAGAATCACTGACTCATGGAGTCTGCACTTCAACCTCGATAATTGTGCTGTGCTGCATTGCCAGAGATCAACACTGGCCCACTACACCTTTATACTATGCCATTGCCCTCTCTATTGTATCTACCCATAAAGATCTGGGTATTACAATTGACTCTACCCTGAAATTCCACTGTCACATCTCAAAGACTGTAAAGAAAGCAGCAGGTCTGGCAAATAACTTGCTGTACACAGGATACCTGGGTAACCTAAAGCTTCTGGAATCGACACAGCGGAGGTGAACTAAACAAATCGCAGAAATGAC
>NC_059292.1:20126261-20141261 GCF_017591435.1 Portunus trituberculatus | reverse complement strand
TATTATTATTATCATTATTATTATTGTCGTTTCTGCAAGTTGCACGATCTTGTTGCGTCCGTAATCTTCAAACTGCTTTTGTGGGTTCGAGGGAACGCCTCTGAGTTTTTTTTTTAAACTTTACTTAATTCTATTATTTACAAACATTTACACTTTACGACCCTTACGACAACAAAGAAAACCTCGAAAACCAGGAAAATGTAATCACTCTCTTCACTCAAAGTGCACCTTCAAATACCTCAGAATCTGTCACATTATTTACCGTGATCTCAATTCATTAAACACACTCAATAACTTCATTGATAATAACAACTATTGCTTTGCTCAAACTTCTTCAAAATGGTCCAGATTACTTCACAATATTCACATTATTCCACTCAAATCACGCAATTTAAACTCAACGATAAGATACATCCTACTCACACCCTACAATTTAACCTTCCAATAAATCACCGGTCTACACATCCTACACATAACCAGTTTCCGTTTATCACAATATGACACCAACATTTTCTGTGACTGCATTACAACTGTCTGGCTACACTTACTGGTCTTGAGATAAGTGGCGCGCCCATTTTGACCCTCTGGTCTGACAGTTCTGTCGCTGTCGTCTCTCGCCTTCTCGGCGTTCTCGGCTTCTCTCTCTCTCTCTTTCGCTCTGACTCTCCGTCTCTTACACCTAATACACACACGTTACTTGACTTCTCGTCCTCAGAACAACTTCCGGTTTTACAATGTTTATTTCCAATATCTTCAGTAATATCAACTAATATCAGGAACAAGGCCTTCCCCATAGCTTGCCGATAACTGCCTCGTCCATATCATTTGCTTCTGGCGACCTCTGATTACTACCAGATGTGGCGAGAAGGTTCCAGAAGCTTCTTCTTGTAATTTACTGCTCGTCTCCGGCTGTGTTTGTCTTGTCATGACTCACCGCCTCTTGTTGTTCTCTTCGGTGGTCACGGGACTTCTTATCTATCAGATTAGTGATTGCGTCTTATAATCTTGGTACCTGCTTTCGTGTCTCTCATGTTTCTTCATTTATTATTCTCCTTCTCACTTCCATCTTCATCTCTTCATTTTTGTTATCTTATGTATTTCATTTCTTCTCGATTTTCATGTCACAACATTATTATTATTATTATTATTATTATTATTATTATTATTATTATTATTATTATTATTATTATTATTATTATTGGTAGTAGTAGTAGTAGTAGTAGTAGTAGTAGTAGTAGTAGTAGTAGTAGTAGTGCAGTGGTAGTAGCAGTAGTAGTGGTTGTGTAGTAGTAGTAGTAGTAGTAGTAGTAGTAGTAGTGGTAGTAGTGGTGGTAGTGGTGGTAGTGGTGTAGTGGTAGTGGTGTAGTGGTAGTAGTGGTTGTTGTTGTTGTTGTTGTTGTTGTTGTGGTGGTGCAGTGGTGGTAGTGGTGGTGGTATCAATAGAGTAATAGTAGGTGGTGGTAGTAATAGTGGTGGTGGTGGTGGTGGTGGTGGTGCTAGCAGAGTGAAGTAGCAGTAGTAGTGGTGGTGGTAGTAGTAGTGGTAGTGGTGGTAGTAGTAGTAGCAGCAGCAGCAGCAGTAGTGGTGCTAGGTGCAGTAGTAGTAGTAGTAGTAGTAGTAGTAGTAGTAGTAGTAGTAGTAGAGTACAAGTAGAAGTAGTAGTAAGGGGGAGTTTGTATGAGTTCCTTTTCTTTTCTTCGGACATAATGCTAGAGTAGGGAGAGTTTGTGAATCCTGCCCGAGGTAAGTAAGGAGTCCGTCAGTATTTAGTGAATAGCTCTTAGCATAGATACGGACTTCTTAAGGACTTACGAAATACGTACCGCTCAGACCAGAACTGGTCCAGAACAGAACTAGAGCTACTAGACCTCGCTAAGGGTAAATAATAATTTCGGTAGGTGTCGACTACCTCCTCCTACAAATTGATGCCAGTAAGGTAATCTTTAATTTTTCTAGCAGACAATTGAATGAAGAAAAGAACAAAATGTTAAAATTAGATTTAAACTTTGGCTTCCCTAACCTCAAACCTAAATTCATTAAACATTTGTTGGCTTTTGGGAATGTAAGAAATATAACTGCCAATAACAAAAATAAGATTTCATACATAGGCTTTGCGGCATTCACTTAAATTAAATTTTTAACACGTGAGGGTTTCAATCATAAGGACAATACATTAAGAGTAGTAATAAAACTTACTGATTAGAGGAGTTAAGTAAGGACAGAGATATTATTGTAACCAGGCCTAACAAGGAAAACGGTGATGTTCTCTTGGACAGGATTGATTATGTTAACAAGATTGAAGAAATTTTAAATAATCATACTAAATTTAAGATAATTAACGTTGATTGGCTGAAACATATATTGTCTTTGGAGGATAAGCTAAACAGAACCTTAAGGAAAAGAAAAAAAAAGAAAAACTACCAGAAGATTCTTATAATCAATTGGCTCTTTGCATCCGGTTCAACTCCCAGGATATAATATGTCCTTCCAAAGCTCCTTAAAGAAGGTTGTCGTATACGACCAAATCTTTCAGCAATTAATATTTCAATCATAATTTGGCGAAATACGTTTGTCCAAATTTTGTCTTACTTAAATTCTCTTGAATATACATTCAAGAATTCTGCTACATTTGTTAAGGATCTAACAAAATAAAAGTTACCACCAACCATCTATATGGCCAGTTTTGATGTCAAGTCACTTTTATTGATACACCCTAAATGAAGTCATTTACATCTGCATTGATAACTGCAAAGATTCCTTACCTTATAATCTTACTTTTCCACAATTTAAATAATTATTAGACTTAACCGTATATGAACCCATATTTGTTTTTTACAACAAGTTATATCTACAAGCTGATGGGGTGGCAATGGGGTATATATATATATATATATATATATATATATATATATATATATATATATATATATATATATATATATATATATATATATATATATATATAGAGAGAGAGAGAGAGAGAGAGAGAGAGAGAGAGAGAGAGAGAGAGAGAGAGAGAGAGAGACAGAGTGGAGACTCAATACTCGAACGTCTTAATAGTCAATCTTTTCAATACTCGGAGGCGAAAGTTCGATTTAATACTCGAGGAAATACCTGAGAGTCGAACTTCCTCACATGTTGTAAACAAAGGCTCTTTAAGTTGGGTTCACACGTGCCAATTTGCGACTGATATTTTACGTACGTAGAGTTTCCGACTCACAATCGGTGCCTAGCGATTGCAGAAAGCAGTCGCAAAACAAGACCAACATGTTGGTCTTGTTAGTCGATTTGTTACTTTATTCACGTCGTGACGTCATTGAACAAGCTTTGAAAATGTTGTCTCCAGATATAGAAAAGATGTTAGAGTTGGTCAGGCAAAGGAACACATTTTTTATTTTTTTATGTTGTGGCCTATAACGCCTGTAGGCATACTTGAAGAGTATATGTGGGAAGAGCTGTTCATCTTCCACCCATTAGTGGTGCAGGCAATTTTATTTATAATGGTACCCATATCAAGGCCCATATCACCACCCAAGCGCATCTTTGGTGTAACCGCCTGGGTATCATAGTGACAAGTAGGTAACTTTAAACCCCTCGACAAATGGCATATATATATATATATATATATATATATATATATATATATATATATATATATATATATATATATATATATATATATATATATATATATATATATATATATATATATATATATATATATATATATATATATATATATATACTATATGTACACGTACATATATAACTGGAACGCCGCCCACCGTCCTCACAGTCTCCACAGCCACGACAGGAACTCACTTACCACAGCAGTAGCCCAGGAGAACACAGGACGGGTCGGCAACAGACTCGGGGATACTTCTGAGCGAAGATTCGTGGCTAGCAAGGGGAGCGAGGCACAAACACACACCCCAGACTCAGGCAGGCTCACTCAAAGAGGCAGAGTAACAAGAAACACTTGGCACACCTCTTTTAGTTTACTGGCACGGAAAGTTATACAGTACAAGGTGGCACACAGAGTACTTACATTACACAGTTATGTACAAGTGCAGTGAAATGACAGCCTAGCAGGGGCAGAGGGCAAGACAGCGTTTCGTGCGTATTCTGGTTTCAGCAACGTCTTGTCCTCAGGAGAGAGCGGGCGGCAGAAGAGAGCTATATCAGCAACGTCTTGTCCTTAAAGGTAGGTTTCCATCGACAAGAGAGCAGCTAGCGACTCAAGAGTCATGCGAGTGAGTAAAAATCATTCACTCTCACTACTCTCATGGGTCTCTCAATGACTCGCTAGTTTGTGTTTCCATAGAATCCATGTAGCGAGTGAGATGCGACCAAAAAAGCTCGGAGGGTATAAAAACGATGCGGCAGCACTTACGAATTGGAGTTGGTATTGGACCTTCACGCAGTCAGCATGGACGAAGTGTACCTTGCTCTTCTCCTCCAGGTCCAGGCCAGCATCCTGCAAGAAGAGGTTCTCCAAAACATTCTGGAGATAAGGAGACTGACACGAAAAAGGCGTAGGCGTCGGCGACAGGTCTGGATTCGTAGTTGGCTTACTGAACAGCAGAGACTTGACCACAGTCAATACTATAGGCTGGTCCAAAAGCTGAGAACGGAAGATCCAAATTACTTCAAGAGTTACATGAGGATGCCCCTGGAGGCACTCGCAAGTTAATATACTACTGCGTAGCGACCGTACCCGACCGCCTTGCTACCGTGTAGCAAGTGCGTTGCAAGTCATAAGAGTGCGTTGCGACTACGTTGTTACCACGTTGCGAGGTCACTTCCTGTCGCCTGACTCGCACAAAATCTGCGAGTGTTTTAAGCAGAAGCTAGCAGTCGCAAGGCGCCTAGCGACCACTCATATGAGAGCAAAAGAGAGCACGTTGCTACTCGTGATACCTGATAGCGAGCTTGATGCTACTTCCTTGCTACCTCAAAGCGAGTGTGAGCGAGTGAGCCAAAATTTTCTCCTTTTGGTGGTCGCAACGTGCTCTCTTGTCGATGGAAACCTAGCTTAAGAAAGAACTGGAGACAGCGGGTGGCAGAAGAGAGCGACGAGAGGAAGGTTGAGCAAGAGAGAGCAAGTTTTTTTTTTTTCCATCACCCTTACTTGGGTATTAGGCCATTTTATTTATTTTTCTGATAGTTTTCCTTTTTGTGTTATTATATACACTTGTTTTCTTTAATTATTTTCTTTTTGGTTTTATTTATTTATTTAATTTATCTATTAACTTGATTTCTATGTCTATTTTAATTTATTTACAGAGCGGGTAATTGGTACAAAAATAAAATATATCACAACTCTCTGATTAAATTGGTCTGTCAGGTAAATCATCAGTCTATCGACCACATCCGGATGATCGTCACCCAGAAGGGTGGTGTACGTTAGCAGGAGGCCGCGGCCCTGGCAATAATACGCCGCCAAGGACCGCCTCTCCTCACGATAACGCACACAGTGAAGCAGGATGTGCTCAACAGATAGGGTGACATTTCATGTGGAACACTGTGGTGGGAAGGTGTTAGCTATGTATGGGATCATGTGAGTGGGGAGGGTGCAGCCCATCCTGAGGCGTGCGAGGACCACCTCCTCCCGCCTTGTGGGGCGATTGGAGGAGGCCCACTCGCCCAGGGTGGGTTTGGTGGTGTGGAGGTGGAGGTTGTCCCAGTGACTCTGCCACAGGAGTTTTGCTGATGATTTAACAACTGAGAGACATGACTGCAGCCAAGTTTTATAATCCTTGCTCCACTCCTATTGGCTCATCCACGAGCCAATCACAGCTGAAGTATCCACCTGGCCGCCAAGCTGCTTCCGGTCCCGGCACATTCGGGTAGCGTCAAGTACCACCTCTGCAGTAAAGACAACGCTACCAACGTGCTAGCGCTGTCAACGCTATCTTCACTACTCAGCGTCGCCGCAATATTGCCCTCCCCCACAAAAATAGTCGTCCTGACTATTCCTCATCACTTTCACATACGTAATCTGTCCATCACTGAGGTCTTTTCCTCGTTTTGACGGGGCGAGATACACGGGGTTCACTCGCAGCCTCGTTCATTGGGTCCTCACGCACGCCGACAGCACACTCTGTAACAATGTCTATTCCACTATCACCCACCACCTCGCTGTCGCTCCCCACCTCACTGTCTGCGGTGTTGATGGAGTGCTGAACCAGCGACGTGCAGCCAAGGTCTTTGGTATCTCGGCTAAAGACGTCATCGTGCTCCATCAGCAGCTTCTGAAACTTCATCACCTGCTCGGGAGTCAGCTTGGTGGAGCTACGTACCGCCAAGTCCACCACGTGTGGAGGTAGCGCGGAGCTTACCTCACCCGCATCTCCATCCACCTCACCACCGCAGCTACTTACCGCTGCCTGGCGTCCACGGGCTGTCACAGTGGCGTCTGCAACCTCACCTTCCCTTACGACTCGATAATGCAGCTCCAGCCTCTCGTCCTCGACATCTGAACTGGTCACGGGGATCTCCACCTGTTCAGCAGCATCCTCAAGGATCAGTGGTACCGTTTTCCCACGTATCTGCGTCTGCATCCTTCCGAGGTCTACACACGCTGCACTCTGAACTAGGAAATCCAGCCCCATCAGACAGGGTTCCTCCATGTCGGCCACGAATATTGGTAGCATCCCCTCAACTCCACCCACCGTGATCGTGGACATCACGGGGCCTCAGTGACTGCCGAGGTGAGCGGAGGACACGCTCGCTGGAGGATGTGCGAGCACGTTCTCCCACCAGGGCCTGCAGCGAGAATTGTGGACAGTTGGGGGCATAGCTGTGCTACGTGCTCACAGCTGAAGGACGTCATGATGGTGGGGGGAAACGCAAACAGGCTGGGAGTTCGGGCCACTGTCCAGCCAAGTCGTCTCCGGGCCCCATCTGTGTAAAGTGCCGCAGCGAGTCCGAGTCTCGGGCGCAGTGGACGGCCGCCCGTGTCACCTGGTAGTGGACACAGGTGCGGCAAAGACCGTCAGAAAAGAAGTAGTGGCAGCTCAAGATCTCCCAGTGTCAGACCGGCAGCTGTGTGGCGTGACTGGCCACTCGCTACGAGACTCCGTGATGTCCACGATCACGGTGGGTGGCGTTGAGGAGATGCTACTAGTATTCGTGGCCGACATGGAGGAACCCTGTCTGATAGGGCTGGATATCCCGGTTCAGAGTGCAGCGTGTGTAGACCTCGGAAGGATGCAGATGAAGGTACGTGGAGAAACGGTACCACTGATCTTTGAGGATGCTGCTGAACAGGTGGAGAGCCCAGTGGCCAGTTCAGATGTCGAGGACGAGAGGCTGGAGCTGCACTGCCGAGTCGTGAGGGAAGGTGAGGTTGCAGACACCACTGTGACAGCCCATGGGCGCAAGGCAGCGGCAAATAGCTGCGGTGGTGATCTGGATGCAGATGCGGGTGAGGCGAGCTCCGCGCTAAATCTGACATTTGGCGGGTCAGTACAATTTAGTTCTACTATAGTGAGAGTGCAAGTGTTAGTGAGCCACTAGCTAACACTTGCTCTCTCCTGGTGTGATTCCTTTGAATCCACTAGTGAACTAGTGAACTAGTGGGTTCAGAGGAATCACACCAGGAGAAAAGTTACCAGATGTTTTTTCATGGATGGTGACTCGTCCTCCGACGACCTCCCTCCTTCTCCTCCCCTCTTCTATGTTATCCATCACTGGCCTTCACTTACGGTGTGTACAAATGAAAATAAAAGAAAATACATTAAAAATTTTGCAAACTTAAGGTTTTGTTAAGATTATAACTAATTACCTAATTTATAGATATTGGTAGTCGAACTTTATGATGCTCGAACAGCCATTTGGAACTAATTAAGTTCGAGTATTGTGTCTTCGATATATATATATATATATATATATATATATATATATATATATATATATATATATATATATATATATATATATATATATATATATATATATATATATATATATATATATATATATATATATATATATATATATATATATATATATATATATATATATATATATATATATATATATATATATATATATATATATATATATATATATATATATATATATATATATATATATATATATATATATATATATATATATATATATATATATATATATATATATATATATATATATATATATATATATATATATATATATATATATATATATATATATATATATATATATATATATATATATATATATATATATATATATATATATATATATATATATATATATATATATATATATATATATATATATATATATATATATATATATATATATATATATATATATATATATATATATATATATATATATATATATATATATATATATATATATATATATATATATATATATATATATATATATATATATATATATATATATATATATATATATATATATATATATATATATATATATATATATATATATATATATATATATATATATATATATATATATATATATATATATATATATATATATATATATATATATATATATATATATATATATATATATATATATATATATATATATATATATATATATATATATATATATATATATATATATATATGTGTGTGTGTGTGTGTGTGTGTGTGTGTGTGTGTGTGTGTGTCACATTTATATTATCAGATCCCGGTTGAGGAATCAGCAAGAGAAGGAGGTGGCGTCCCTACGTGTGTGCTTTCAATTGATGATATGATGAAGGACATGTCCTGCCTCTGTCATGTGTAAGTAGGAAAGAACGGGAACGCGCCACATCTACTAGATCTGATAACACTCATCAACATGTGCGGATGTAATGATATTGGCATGTGAGGGCTTTGCTACGATAATAAACTCATCCCCCATTCTGAGATATGTAAAAGGATGATATATAGTTGTGGCACTTAGACTTTTTTTCTTCACAGAGCAATGTTCTTCTCAGAAACATCGAGATTTTGGGATCCTGACTCCACATCTCGTGCAACAAGCAGTAATTTATTGTTGAACTTGGATTTATGTATAAGTAAGCTGTTATTGATTAGAGTAAACACACACACACACACACACACACACACACACACACACACACACACACACACACAAATGAAAAGCTGCACATGCCAACATCGTCAACATAATCCTACAAACGGAATAAAAATAAACACACAAACAAAGGAAGTCAGAGTCGGAGGCATCCCGGCTGGTGAACAGACGATGCGGGTAATTACTGGGAAAGATATATACACCCCCATTACATTGATTCCTGGAAGTGTAGCAGGGATGGGGGATATCGAGTTGTCGGGTCACATAGTTTATAGAGGACGGAATTGGTGATGATGGGAAGATAGGGAACACAGAATGAAGGAGGTGAAGGAGAAAGGGGTGCAGGAAGGAAAAAAAAAAAAAATGAAAATAGGAAGAGTACACATAAGAGAAAAAAAAAAAAAAAGCCTAACGGAAAAAGTACATTACCGCAGGAGGGCGAGGTCTGGGGATAATCTACAAGGAAAAGATTAGAACGAGACGTTTATGGCATTGAAGGAAATAGAAGACTTGTAGCTATATGGGGACGAGAGAATGAGGTGAGGTGGACAAAGAAAAAAAATTCGATTGAAAGAGTTCATATTCTACTCTGCTATTTATGTGAATTGCTTGATCCTTCCACGAGAACTATGGGTGTGTGATACTCAACGCAATTCTTTTTTCTTTCTTCTTTTCCTCCCTTCCTTATTCCTCTCCCTGTTTCTTTCTCTTTTTCTATTCCATACCTCTCCTTCTAACCTTCTTTTTCTTTCCTTTCCCAACATTCGTCCTGTTTTATGTGGGCCAAGTAAGCCTAACGTACTCGATGCGACACTTTTGTTGGGTTACTAGGGTTAACCACACACACACGTTACCACCACCACCACCACAACCACCATTACTATCTCCACAGAAAACATCAACGACATCAACAACAGCAAGTAGAGAAGCAACATCAACAAAATTTCTTTGGGGGAGAAAAATGTGAATAAAAGATAGTGAAATACTCGAAGTAAAGAAGAGAAAGTAAATAATGATGATGATGATGATGATGATGAGGAGGAGGAGGAGGAAGAGGCTGAGGATAAGGAAGAGGAGCAGGAGCAGGAGGAGGAAGAAGAGGGTAGAGAAAATCAAGAAAAGTAAGAGGAAGAGGAAAAGGAATAACAGACATAAGAAACAGAGGAGAAAGATGTGGAGGAGGAGGAAGACACCCTCACACGCCGGGGTGCCACTGCACGAAGATATTTTATTTATGGCTTGAAGTCCCGAGTTTATGACTCTTGCTTCGTTAACTTTCATAATAAAGTGAAATTTTTATTTCAGCTAAATCATAAGATTAAATGCGACAGGAACAACAATAGCAACAACAACATTATGATTATCATCATCATTATCATCATCTTTATCATCAGCTATAGTAATAGTAGTAGAAATAGTAGTAGTAGTAGTAGTAGTAGTAGTAGCAGCAGCAGTAGTAGCAGTACTAGTAGAGTAGTAGTAGTAGTAGCAGCAGCAGCAGCAGTAGTAGCGCTACTGTTAATACTATTGTAATACAAACATTATTGTCGCAACACTGAAGACATCACTGCTGTTACTCCAACTGTTGCTGCTGCTACTGTTAATGCTGTTGCTATTCATACTGCTCCTGCTGCTGTTGCTGGTGCTGGTTCTGCTGTTACCGCTATTGTTGCTGCCGCTGCTGCTCCTGCTACTACTACTACTACTACTACTACTACTACTACTACTACTACTGCTGCTGCTGCTGCTGCTGCTGCTGCTGCTGCTGCTGCTACTGCTACTACTACTACTACTACTACTACTACTATTACTACTATTACTACTAATAATAATAACGGTAATACTATAACTACTACTGATAATAATAATAATAGCATTAACTGGGTATGTCTTGCTTGAGTATATTGTTGCATGGATAGCTGATCTGCTTGAGAGGCATAATACGATGTAATAACAAACATTTGGTGCAGTTCATCTGATTTTAACGGAAATTATAGGTATCACATTCCAATAATTTACAACAAATAGAATCAACTGCTGAACTAATTCCAATAATTTAGAGGCAGAAGCACCTGGCGTATGCAAAACGTGTGCTGAATTATCCAAACTGACTGGCAAAGTATCTTTATGACTTTAATAATATTTTCCTGTAGCTCATGTGGGTACGACGGGTACACACAATCTCTCTCTCTCTCTCTCTCTCTCTCTCTCTCTCTCTCTCTCCTGTACTCATTTTTTTATTTTTACCATCCAGAGATGCCTTTTTTTTTTATTATGTTCCTTCTATATTTTTCATCTCTCCTTCTTCAGTTATCTTTTCTCTTAACTCTGTGCATTATTCGCAGAGTTCAGTTTCTATCTCCATTTTCCTCCTTATCGTCTTTATTCCCTTATGTACGCGTCAACAAATTCTGTTTTCTTCTCTCTTTTCTCCCTTTTCATCTCGTTGTCTTTCCTTTTTGTTTTCTATTCTCTTTTATCCTGTCATCTGACCGCATCCTTCCATTCCATCTCTTCTCCCTAATTCTCGCTGTCTCTGCTTACCTTTTCTTTATTTCTATTATGCTCCAGAAACCCAATTTTTCTGCGCTTTATTTTCTATTTACTGCTCACTCTTTTCCGTTACTTGTTTCCTTAAATCACCCTGTCTACCTCAGTGTATGTCTCATTTTCTCACGAATGTTTTCCTTTTAGTCTCCTTCTCTCTTTCATGCTCTTTGCCCGTCTGACTAACTCGCAGTTCTCCCTAAAAATACTGTTTTCACTCCTTATTCATCCAATTCATCTTGTTTTGCTTCTTTCTTTTGAGCATTGGTCTCAATATCCTCTCTTGTTTTTTCATATTTTTTTTTCTCATCGGCTTCCTCGTATTCTCTCACATTTGTTTCCAATTCTACTTTGCACCCCTAACCTACACATCCTAATTACATATCTCCCCCTCCCTTCCCGCACCACCGACCATTTCTGCTTCCCGTTCCCCCTCTCCCTGGTATCCTGCTCCCTTGCCCTAGTGTCCCCCTTTCCCCTCTCTCTCTCTCTCTCTCTCTCTCTTAGTATTTCCTAAAGGTTGTCCTCCCAGTCCTATACTCCACTGCCATCCGCCATCCCTGCCATTTGCTGCCCTTCCTTGTCTCCTGTCCCATCTGTCTCCTGGTTCTTGCTTCTTTCCCTCCCTTCCCTTCTTTTAGACTCTATTTTCTTTCTTTCTTCTCTCCCGACCATCTTATTAGCTTCCTTCCTGGTGGTTCCTTCCCTTCCTTACCTTATCGTCTTTCTAATATCCCTTATCTGCTCGGGGGGAAAACTTTCTACTTAGGAGAGAGAGAGAGAGAGAGAGAGAGAGAGAGAGAGAGAGAGAGAGAGAGAGAAGCAACCTTTTGAATGTGTCGGCCTCTGTCACCGCCATCCTGACTCATTCTCGTCCTCCCTTGTGATCTACTGGAAATAGATGATAAGTCTCCCCCTCCCGTAATTCATAAATAAACATGGTAAATAAGTTATAATTAGTCCCTTCCTTCTGACCGTCCGGGACTGCACGCCACTGTTAGTCAGTCGCTCGACCCTTCTGTGAGGCTCGGGACTCATTATGTCAAGTGACGCGCCGCTCCTAATTAGCTTTCTTTCTCTCGCTTTTCCTTTCCTCATGTTATGATTCTCGTTGTTGTGGTTGTTGTTATTGTTGTTGTTGTTGTTGTTGTTGTTGTAATAATGGTGGTAGTAGTAGTAGTAGTAGTAGTAGTAGTAGTAGTAGTAGTAGTAGTAGTCGTTGTAAAAGTAGTAGTAGTCGTTGTAAAAGTAGTAGTAGTAGTAGTAGTAGTAGTAGTAGTAGTAGTAAGTGGTAATGTTGACGATATAAGTGATAATGATAATGATGATAATACTAATAATGACAATAATGACAATAATAATAATAGAAAGAATAATGATAATAATGGTAATGATACTACTACTACTACTACTACTACTACGACTACTACTACTACTACTACTACAACTACTGCTACTACTACTACCACTACTTCTACTAAAACTATAACTATAACAATAACAATAATGATAATAATAGTAATAATAATAATAATAATAATAATAATAATAATAATAATAATAATAATAATAAGAAGAAGAAGAAGAAGAAGAAGAATAACAACAACAATGATAATAATTATAATAATAATAATAATAATAATAATAATAATAATAATAATAATAATAATAATAATAATAATAATAATAATAATAATAATAATAATAAGAAGAATAACAACAATAACAATGATAATGATAATAATAATGTTAATAATAATAACAATAATAATAATAATGATAATAATAATTGGTGTTATTGTTATTGTTGTTGTTGTTATTTCTGATGTTCCCGTTGTTGTTATTGTTGTTGCTGTTGATAATGATTGGAATGTCATTCTTACTATCACATTCACGTCTTACAGATGAAAATTGACAGGAAAAAATTATACCATAGATGCCTCCTGCTGATGACAATAGCGACAATTCCGAAAAAGAGAAACAGGGAAGAGGAGGAGGAGAAAGAGGAGAAGGCGGGGAGAAAGAGGGAATAGCAGGAAGAGGAGGAGGAGGAGGAGGAGGAGGAGGATTTTATCGGTCTGAAAGATGGAGGAGGAGGAGGAAGAGGACAATGATAGTAAGTGAAGCAATAATGTATGTAGTAATACTTTGGGGCAATGGTCCTTCACGGGTTGATGTTTCGATTTATTCACCCGGGGGTCCCAAGTGGACACATCATTGAGGGAGAGAAAGAGAAAGGCGGGAGTGCCTTTGTTTTTTGTTCAATAACCAATACTTCAGTTCTTCATTGTCAAAAAATCGAGATTCGACCTTTGCCATGATGCCGGCTAGCTTATTCAAATTGTTCTACATAGATCAGCATTATGCTATAAAATAATGAGCCCATTTTTTTCTCTTTACGCGAACATGCTTGGTAAACACGTTTGATGGTGTGTGTAATATATGTTTTGACCGTCTCGTAAAATTGATATATATATACAATTCGGTGGAAGAATGTGGCAGCCCAACATTATTAAATGTCGAGCAAGGAATAGTGGCGAGCAGTTGCGACGGAACCGTCAGGCAGGGAGGTTGTGCGTCGCTTCACCTCTGGGTGCGTTCATCCTCCCTCACTCACTCCCTACCGTGCCAGGATCATTATGTATCGATTCACGTTCTAATTTAGCCACTTGGAAGAAAAGAAATGTAGGCGAGACAAATCATTACGAACAAGGAAGCCCTGACGGCCTCAACTATCACTGCCGACGCCGCCTCCACTACAAGCAAAGCGGGTCGACTCTGTTAATGAAAGAGGAATCTTGTTTACACACGGCCCACCCGCTGCCGCCCCGGGAAGCGACGCCGCACACCTTCCACAGACAGGTGCCCTTCAACGTTTCTCTCTCGTCAAGAAAAGCGCGGGAGTGAGTGAGTGAGTGAGTGAATGGGTGTTCGGGATCAATGAACGCACGCTTGTGACATTAAACATTCTTTTTTTTTTTTCTTCTTGTTCACAACCAACCAGTGTTTGTGACAGAATATTGGCCTTCTTCTGCAAGGCTACGGGCTTTGCAATCCACCTTGCAAAGGCCTCATAAAACGACGGATCGTCTGAGTGATTAAAGAAGGACACTTACATCTGTGACACCTGTGGGAACACTGCTTCACACGGAATACCTGTTTGTTGGAGTGGGTGGGATGCTGTAACTCCCTCTCCTTCCCTCTTCAGTCCTCGTCCCTCTATATCCACCCTTTCCTCCCTCGCCGCCTCGTTCTTCCTAGGTGAGTGAGTGTGTGTGTGTGTGTGTGTGTGTGTGTGTGTGTGTGTGTGTGTGTGTGTGTGTGTGTGTGTGTGTGTGTGTGTGTGTGTGTAAGTAACTATTCATTCATCGGTTTTTC
>NC_059292.1:20103761-20106261 GCF_017591435.1 Portunus trituberculatus | reverse complement strand
CTCCCCAATGAAACACGGTCCACAGAGAGTTGCCAATTACTAATAGAAGAGGTAATTGTCTTACTTAACTTCTTTTTTACTGACCCGGAAAGGAAAAAAAGAAAAAGAGAAAAAGTGTTTGCATTCTTTCCTTGTCTTTTTCTCTCTCATGAAAATAAACCATCAGGGAAATGAATTTGTTAATTTTGTTGGGAGAGTGAAATTATTACTGGGCGTGGTGTGTGTGTGTGTGTGTGTGTGTGTGTGTGTGTGTGCACGCATGTTTCAAAAGAGCATTACAGTACACGGTATTACCACTCCACATCCCCATCCTATCCTACTACTGTCGTTCCTCCTCCTCCTCTACCTCCTCCTCTTTCCTCTCCTCCATCTCTTCTTCATTACCACTGTCACCGCTGTCACGCTCTATCTACACTTGCACTTCACCCCTCCCTTCTGACTCTAATCCCTAACCTTACCTCCCTCACCCACCTCTTGTCCTCATCACTTTCTATTTTAATTCCCTCGTTTACAACTGTCACTTACTCCCTCTTGACTCTCCTGGCCCCTCTTCTCTCCTAGCTCTTCCTCCCCCACTCCTTTTCCTGCATCACACCGCCAAAATCTTTGTTCCCGTGGTCCGCCCCCTCCTCTCAAAGTTGCTCCTTCAGCCTACTTGAGGTCTACCTTGGAGGAGGGACGCCTCGAGAGCCACACCGTAAGACACTGCTGGTTTAACATTGGAAATTTTGTCATCATGTAAGAGAGAGAGAGAGAGAGAGAGAGAGAGAGAGAGAGAGAGAGAGAGATAGATAGATAGATAGATAGATAGAGAGAGAGAGAGAGAGAGAGAGAGAGAGAGAGAGAGAGAGAGAGAGAGAGAGAGAGAGAAATCGAGCTTCGCCACACACCTTCAAAATTGTCTCACCATGCACCCCACGCCAACACTTACGTCTCATCTTTCTCCCCTATATCACTCACTCCTTCCTTTGTATTCCTCTTATTTGTTTCCTTTCCCTCTCCTTCGCTGGGAAATCACCTGATATCACTCCCTCTCCTCACATCTACAAACATAGAACCTCACACTGTCTCTCATATATCACTCTCCCTGACCTCGCTTTTCACCTCCCCTCGTCACGCCGGCTGCCTTCCTCTCCGCCTCTCCGTCGCCGTGGCCCTCACTCTTACCCTCCTCCAGTCTGACCTTCCCACCTGGTTCAGTGAATATTTCAGGCCCACTACGCGGTGTTGCAGGGCCACAGCACAGGACCGTCTGGCGGATTCTTGGTTGAGTCGTGTGTATCGTAAGCTACGATGGGTGTACTGAGAAGAGCTCTCGTAAACACGTTCCCTCTCTGACTTTCTTTTCACTTCCCACCGCGTAATCCTCCTTATTTACTGCCATATTTCTGTAACAACAGCAGCAGCACAAGCAACAGAAACAACAACAAAAACAACAACAACATTAACAGCCATTACTACTGCAGTTTTATTGCTACTACAAATACTACTGCTACTAATACCAATATCGTTACTACTACTGTATTGCTTAGTGTTATTAATTGCAGTGGTAGCTGCTGCTATTATTACTTTTCTACAACAGTAGCAACAGCAGCAGCACCACCACCACCACCACCAACAATAATAACAGTAACAATAACTATAGCAATAAGAACAGCAACAATAATAATAACAACAATAACAACAACAACAATATTAACAACAATAATAATATCAGCAACAACAACAACAACAACAACAACTACTACTACTACTACTACTACTACTACTACTACTACTACTACTACTACTACTACTACTACTACTACTACTACTGCTACTACTACTACTACTACTACTACTACTACTACTACTACTACTACTACTACTACTGCTGCTGCTGCTGCTGCTGCTGCTGCTGCTGCTACTACTGTTTTGGCAAGCAAGCAGTCTCGGAAGTTGGTGATCAGATATAAAGATTAATTTTTCATCTTTCTTGGCTGGCACTGGATTAGTTTCTCAGTTTTTTAGAAAATGAAGTTATTGCACACTTGCTAATCTTTTCATCTTCCTCTGCGTCATCACCTTTTTTCTTTACATATCTCTCCTCTTCCGTTGTTGGCAGCAAATGAACTTCTCAGGGTTTGAAAGATGTAGCATCACTATATTACTGCTCCTGCTGCTGCTGCTGCTGCTGCTGCTGCTGCTGCTACTACTACTACTACTACTACTACTACTACTACTACTACTACTACTACTACTACTACTACTACTACTACTACTACTACTACTACTACTACTATTACAACTACTACCAATACTATGAAACGCTGCTGATCTGATGTTACTACTAGCTATGCTATCATTTGTGTATATATATATATATATATATATATATATATATATATATATATATATATATATATATATATATATATATATATATATATATATATATATATATATATATATATATATATATATATATATATATATATATATAGTAAAGTTATTGAAAATG
>NC_059292.1:20091261-20098761 GCF_017591435.1 Portunus trituberculatus | reverse complement strand
TATGAATCTGATGGGATCACTCCTATTGTTCTAAAAAACTATGCCTCTGTGCTTGCACCTTGCCTGGTCAAACTCTTTCAAGTCTGTCTATCGATTTCTACCTTATCTTCTTGCTGGAAGTTTGCCTACATTCAGGTTTTTCCTTAAAGGGGTTACCATTCTAATCCCTCAAACTACCTTCCTATTGCTTTAATCTCCCGCCGATTTTAACTTTTTCAATATAACCTTAACGGGAAGATTCTTAAACATACATCACTTCACAGTCTTCCATTTGATCTACTAGTGATATGGCTTTCCTTAATGAATCTTGGTCATACTCTTTCAGAGATTTTACTGTTGCCTTAAACATATCAAAAAGCTTTTGATAGAGTTTGTCATAAGACTTTAATTTCCAAACTCCTTTCGTACAGCTTCTGTCCTTATCTCTGCTACTTTATCTCAAGTTTCCTCTCCGACTTTTGTATTGTTGCTGTGTAGAAAGTCATTGTTCTTTTCTTTAATCTATTAACAGTGGTGTTTCTCACGGCTCTGTCCTGTCACTTACTTTCTTGCTATTATTCAACAATGATCTAAACCAAACTTCTTATCCCATCCATTTTTACACTGATGATACCACTCTGCACCTTTTCATGTTATTCCAGAGACAAACAACCCATCACCAAGTAAACAGATCACGTAGGAAAACCACAGAACGCCTGACTTCTGATGACTAAAATTTTTGATTAGGGAAAAGAAATCTTAGTTATTATTCAGTTCCTCTAAAACTTAATTCCTCCATCTATCAATTCGATACAACTTTCCAGACAACTATCCCCTTTTCTTTAATGACATTTAACTGTCCCCATCTCTTACACTGAGTATCTTCAGTGTGTTTTTTTTACTTGTATATCAAAATTGGAAACGTTACTTCTCATCTCTAGCTAAAATAGCTTTTACGTATGAAATTATGTGTTTCCGTCAGTTTTTCTCATCTCCCAAACTGTTAAGTCTGTACAGGGGCCGTATCCACCCATGAATGGAGTATTTTTCACATGTATTCAACTCCTCTCTTAAGATTGATTGTTTTCAGCCTCTTTCGCAAAGCCGCAATATTGCATCACTTGTTATATTTCTACCATTATTTTCATGCCAACTACTCTTCTGGTCTTGCTAACTTCATGCCTCCCTCCCTCCCACGCCCTCACGGCACACGATTTCTTCTTTCTCTCATCTCTACTTTGTCCACCTCTCTAACGCAAGAGTTACAGTACTCTTAGCCGTTCATCCCTTTCTCTGGTAAGTTTTGGAACTTCCTACATGTTTCTGTATTTCCATTTATCTACCTATGGCCGGAACTCATTTGGGTGGGAGGTTTCAAAACATTTATCCCATTATTTTGGCTAATCCTTTTGACCTTGTTCGGGAACCGGCACCACAGTGGGCCACTTTTTCATTTTTAATCGCTCTTATTCTACTTGGCCAATTTTCTCATCTTGCGTAATAAAATACACCTTGATATTGTTTTTCTTCTTTATAAGATGTGTATACAGTTTTTTTTATTTTTCTCTACAAAACCCCCAATAGGGTTTTTTCAACATAACAAGCATTTTTCCACCTTCTCTGACCTCAGCACATTTGTAGTGATATATATATATATATATATATATATATATATATATATATATATATATATATATATATATATATATATATATATATATATAAATGAGAAGTAAAAAGTGTATCTTCCCTCAACGACTTGATGGAGTGTTCCCTCTTGGGCAGCTCGCCTCGCCGTGTTGGATCTGTTTCTCTTCCCCGCAGCCGAGGCAGTAAAAAGTGATATTTACTTTTATTGTTTTATTACAGTTTTTTGTGTCTTAAGATGGAGAAATTCTTTCCCAAAAATGTTACGTACTAAATGTCTACATTCGTCATTGTTGTTATTATTTTTCTTATGATATAACTAATGTTGATGATGATGATGATGATGATGATGATGACAACACTTTGTATATATATATATATATATATATATATATATATATATATATATATATATATATATATATATATATATATATATATATATATATATATATATGCGTGAAACAAAAGCCAACTCTGAATAGATGACGTGAAATTCCTTGTATGAGACAAGGTCAAGTCGTAAGAAATACTTAGAATTATAGAGTGTACCAGTAAAGGTTATGAAACAATGAAGGTATAGGAAACTTGCTTTAGAAAGGACAGAATTTTTTTTTTTTTTTGTCATAACCTATAGCGCTTGTAGGCCTACTTGAAGAGTATGAGAAGGGCTGTTCAGCTTTCACCCATTAGCGGCGCAGGCAATTTTATTTATAGTGGTGCCCATATTAGGGCCCATATTACCACCCAGGCGCATCTTTGGTGTAAGCAAATTACTGTACACCTTCACCTAGAATCTGGGTATCATGGTGACATGTAGGTAACTTTAAACCACTCGACAAATGACACAGTTTCAAGACGGCACGTGGTGGGATTCGAACTTAGGCATGGACGTCTGCCCAATCCCACCCTCACCACCTTATCCACTACGCCACCGCTTCAATAAAATATGGGTGAGAATAAGTGGGAAAAAAAAAACTTGTACAGTAATTATGGAGGGAAAGAACGATGAAAGCTGTAAGCAAATTCAAAAGAGAAGTCAGTATGAAAATAGCACACTTTTTTTTTTTTACTTTACAGTAGGTATATATTAGGGCACCAGTTAGGCATAAATAAACGGCAGTAAAAAAAAAAAGGCCCACTGTGGTGGCGGTCTGAAAAAAGATGTCAAGAGAATTGTCGAAAATTGAAGGACAAGTGTCTTGAAATCTCCCTCTTCAATGAGCTAAAATCATTGGAAGGTGAAAATACAGAAGCAGACAGGAAGTTTCAAAATTTACCAGAGAAAGTGAAGAAAGACTATGAATACTGCTTAATTCTTGCATTAAATGGAAAGAATAGGGAGGAGAGAAAGAAGAAAGTCTTGTGCAGAGAGGTCACGATAAGAGGTGATGCATGCAGTTAGTAAGATCAGAATTGCAGTTGCCGTGAAAATAACGGTAGAAGATAGCACGATATATAACATTGAGGTTATGAATAAAACGCTGAAGACAGTGAGGTAGAGGAGAGGAGTTGGGAGTTGATAAAACAAAAAATGTTTGATTCAACTCTGACTAAAATGATGGCATGAGTGGAACCCTCCTCTCCTTCCCTATCTGAAACATAATCCATACATGGACGGATAAAGTCTCTGCACAAAGTTAGCAGTTGGGAGAGTGAGGAAAACTGGCAGGTACAACTCAGAACGCCTAGCTTCATAGAAACTGTTTTAGCTTGAGATTCTTGTTCAGTGCAGAAGAGAGGGACAGTTGAGTGTCGTTGAAGAAGAGAGAATCTGGGGTCTGGAAGGTTATATCGAGATGATGGAAGAATTGAATTTTGAATTTTGAACAATATTAAGTTTGCTCTGCTCCAATCAGAAATTTTAAAGTGATCAAAAGTAAGATGAGGGAAGTGAATGTTATACGGAGCATATAGATTTAGTTTCAGAGCGACTGTAATGGTAGCCAGATGGTAGAAAACTCTGAAGGTTCAAGAGCATGGGCACGAGAGCAGGCGAATTCATTGCGCACATCAACGAAACATCCAACTCTGAATTCAAATTGAGAATAGAGAAATTAGGAGAGAACAGATAAAGGGTTACTCTCAATTGCCTCAGACCTATGTATCATTGAAGAAAAGAAGATGAAGTTTAGTGGAGGAGAGATAGTGTTCGACTGGAAATTAGATCTAAGAACGTGAAAGTTGTAGAAGTTAATGAAGAAAAGTTGAAGGGATGTCAAGGCACTTGTAGTCGATACCAGAAGAGTAGTTCGGCCTGTGTGCATTTTTGTTTTCCTCCCCAGATGTGGACTCGAAAATTGGTGTAGGAGTCCCTATACATATTTAGAATTTTGAGTGAAGAAATTGATGAGAGTCAGTTAGAAGATGGAAGTCGAAAAGACGAGAATCTTTACTTTGCGCTATCAAGAAGAGTTGAATGGAGTCCCTTTCCATCTCATTATGCGAGAAGGACACTCTATGGCATACAGAGACAAATAAGACCTCTGTGTAGAGCGTGCAACTGTGATGGGGAAAAACTAGCGGAGATAACATAGGATACTCATCTGTTTTGATAAAGAATTTGTAGTTCAGTTTTAGTAATGGGCAGACAATGTTCAATGCAAATATGGGCAAAGGTATGTCATTGAAGAAGAGATTGAAAAACTGTATCGAGTGGATGGATGGAAAAATTTAATCTATTGAGATACTAAAGAAGGTTGACTCTGCCATATTTTAAGTTTAGAAAGAAATCAGCCGGGCGTCCTCTACTGTTCTTTTCGTAATTTTCTCCTAATTCCTGAAGATTCTGATGTCTGGTGAATTATGGATAAGGTAAACTCATCGTAGCAAGAGTGAAGTGGAGAATAAATAAGATTAAAATTATTGATTGATAATAGTAAAAGTGATTGATGGAATAGAATCTTACAGTTACACTGTTACATTAGAATTGCCATAGAGAAAATTTAAGGTAAAAACATAAGATAAAAAGTAGAAAAACTTAGAAATCAAAACCATGTCCCACACTTTATCAAAACCTTTGATATGTCTAAAGCAACAAAAAAGGCTTCACCTAAATCTTTAAAAGACGATGAGCAAAATTTATTGAGAAAACCTAAGAGATCACCTGGAAGCCATACTCATGGTCAAAGGGAGGTTGTGATTGGATAGGTGCCTCTTAATCTTCTCACTCAAGATATTTTGAATAGGAAAGAAACCAAAACATTAGTTTAAGGGGCTGGAGCGGTCAGGCTTTTTAGAACTGGTTGAAAGCTACCGTCATGAATGAACGGTAGATGTGGACAGGCATAGTTGTAAGAGTTTTGATTCTAAATAAGGTGTGAGCACAGAAGTGCAGTTTCTAAGAACAATATGAGGTACTGTATATATATATATATATATATATATATATATATATATATATATATATATATATATATATATATATATATATATATATATATATATATATATATGTTTCATTAAAAGTGATACTTAACTCAGAGTTAGTTATTTTCTTTAATAAGCTCTCTTTCTGTCTAAGGAGTGTCTTATTCTCTTTAGTGAGTATGTTGATGATTTTGCTGTAGGATATCATCTTCGCCAGATCGTGATTTCGGGTCCTAGACCCTTTTTCAGTGGTTATGGAGGTACCTCCATAGCCACTGAAGAAGGGTCTGAGTTTTTCTCCTCCCCTCAAGTGCTAACTCTGTACAAGAACCTTATCTGTCCTTGTATGGAGTACTCTTCGCATGTTTTGGGGGGATTCTACTCACACAGTTTCATTAGATAGGGTGGAATCAAAAGCTTCTCGTCTCATCAACTACCCTTCTTTGACTGACTGTCTTCAGCCTCTCTCTTAGCGCCGAAATGTTGCATCTCTTTCTATCTTTTATCGCTACTTTCATGCTAGCTGCTCTACTGATCTTGCTAACTGCATGCCTTCCCTCCTGTGGCCTCGCTGCTCAAGGCTTTATCCTTCATCTCACCCCTATTCTATCCAACTCTCTAATACAAGAGTTAACCAGTATTCTCAATCATTAATACCTTTCTCTGGTAAACTCTGGAACTCCATGCCTGCTTCTGTATTTCCATCTTCCTACGACTTGACTTCATTTAAGAGGGAGGTTTCCATGACATTTGTCTCTGTCTTTTGCCTAATTCTTTACCACTCTCTACCACCACTAGAGAAATTGCATTTGAAGTGGGTTTTATTTTTTCTATCTTTTGTTGCCCTTAGGTAGTTTCCTTCTTGCATATCTATCTATCTATCTATCTATTTATCTATCTATCTATCTATCTATCTATCTATCTATCTATCTATCTATCTATCTATCTATCTATCTATCTATCTATCTATCTATCTATCTATCTATCTATCTATCTATATATATATATATATATATATATATATATATATATATATATATATATATATATATATATATATATATATATATATATATATATATACTGAATTAACAGGAAAATGGAGTCATCAGTGAATGGTAATGAAATAAGACCATCGTTTAAACTATCATGATTCGACCTTAAAATGAAAAGAGCAGTCTGTACTATATGAAAATCAGATTTAGTGGCTCTAGATGAGGCACAGTTAATTTCACGAGCATGCCAATATATCGCTATCCATCTCCACACCACATCCGTGTCTTTCTGTATTAAATAGTCAATCAATAATGTATTCGAAAAATGTTAATACATTAATAGTAAATCCTAAATTTATGTCGCGTGCAAATTCTTATTTTAACTTATTTTGTTACGTTGCACTTTCACTTATTGGAAACACAATTTGTAAACGTTACATCAGATAATTCCTTTTTATCAATTAAATTTTGTGTGTATTGTGTGTGCGTGTGTGTGTGTATGTGTGTGTGTGTGTGTGTGTGTGTGTGTGTGTGTGTGTGTGTGTGTGTGTGTGTGTGTGTGTGTGTGTGTGTGTGTGTGTGTGTGTGTGTGTGTGTGTGTGTGTGTGTGTGTGTGTGTGTGTGTGTGTGTGTGTGTGTGTGTGTGTGTGTGTGTGTGTGTGTAGATGGGTTGTTTGTTGTGTGGTGAATTTATTGTCCTCTAATTAGAGGCTAATTTATTAATTGTTTATGTTCGAATACAATGTATCTGTCATATTCGTTTCCTTGCTAAATTATTGGTATTATAAAATCAAAATAATTTATGTATATACGCACGTACTTACAGTTGAACACTTCAGCAAAATATTTTCTGGTGTAAGAAAATCTGTATCAATATTGCTTATTATGTGTTTTATTGTCAACGCCAGATATGCATTTATCTTTTGGCTTTAGTTTGGACGACGAGAGAGAGAGAGAGAGAGAGAGAGAGAGAGAGAGAGAGAGAGAGAGAGAGAGAGAGCGCTATACAAGCACAACACTAGTGGGATGTATGAGCTCGCCACTACTAGAAAACGGATCGATGAAACGAATAGCCACCACTGACTTCACTCTTGTTGAGAGTGCTGAGTAAGTAGGGCAAACAGCTTCCACTTATACACGCACATGAGAAGACACCCTATACACAGTCAAACAAATGAATTACTAGAATGAGAATAAAAAAAACGCAAAGTAGTATGTACCTTTAGCGGTGCATGGTGAAAAAAAAGAAGAGCTGGATAACAAACAAAATAAGAATATAGAAGCTGCAAGAGGCTAATAGGCCTAAAAATGGAAGTTTTTCTCCGAGTCAAACACATCTTTATCCATCATTCCTATCCATTAATTCATTCTATCGTCTTTTAAAGTTCTTTACGGACAACCTAACATTATATCAATAATTTTCCATTCTATTCTATAATCAATTTCTTTCCATCTTTTCATCAAGGGTGAACATGTTGCTTCTAGCCCTGTCCTTATTACCAGCCCTTTA
>NC_059292.1:20071261-20088761 GCF_017591435.1 Portunus trituberculatus | reverse complement strand
TGTGCCTTATCATATTCTTCAATATTTTTTGAAGTGTATTTCTTTCCTTTCCTTAAATTTCATATAATATGCTTTCTTACATTTGGTTTTCTATTTAATAGTCATGATATCGTGTTTAATTCTTCTTATTTCTGTTTGGTTCCCTGCTCTGCCTTCCCTGGACACTGTAAACTGAACCACTCACTACATGGTGACAACATGTTACAATATATGCTTTCCTTCTTTCCTGTGTCTGTCGACGCTCCCAAAGTTGTAATCAACGCTTCATTATGTAAATATCATGTTTAGTTGTGACAGATAAGTTATCACTATTATTTGATTATTATTATCATCAACATTTACTCTCGCAATAGTACATGGATTTTGTCTTTACTTATATTTTAGTACACTTGTGCTCTCTCTCTCTCTCTCTCTCTCTCTCTCTCTCTCTCTCTCTCTCTCTCTCTCTCTCTCTCTCTCTCTCTCTCTCTCTCACGTCATTGCTCTAATACATATTTCGCTCCTCATTCTTCTTCTCCTACTCATTTGCACTTTACCCCACTTATAACCCTCTCATACTTGACCACCTGCCCTTTCCCATCCTCAGCCACGCCTCAAAACTTATCTCTCTCCATTGTCCAGTCTTCCCTTGTCTAACTTCACATGGTTTTCTCTCTTCATGCTTCCTCCCGCCCTCTCTATCATTTTCTCTCCCTCAGTGCTTACTTCTTTCTCTCCTTTTCTTCCCTCCTCTTCCTCCAACACCATCAGATCCCTCTCATTTTCACTTCATTGACCTCTCACAACGCCCTCAGCGTTCTCAACCTTCGCCTAGTCACTTTACGTTTTCTCCGGCTCTTCCTCCTCCACTCTCATGTCTTCTCTGCCTCTCGTCACTCCCCATCCTTTCCTTCCTCTTCCCTATTTCCTTTGCTTTCCTGCACCCAGATCTCAGCCACGGCGTAAGGAGATATCGTTTCATTTATTAGATTTTCTTAAGTGGGCCATGAGCGAACGATGAAGGATGGGATAGCAGGTGGTAGTTAATGCTGTCTGAAGGGGGAATAGTGAGCCACGGGATGGGTTGGCGGATGTTCCAGATCTAAAGCCAAATGAATATAATGGAAGAAAGATTGCTAGATAGGCAGGTGGATCGATTAGAATAACAGAGTGCGCAATAAAGGTAAATAATGAATGAGAGAGAGAGAGAGAGAGAGAGAGAGAGAGAGAGAGAGAGAGAGAGAGAGAGAGAGAGTGTAAATATTTGCAAATGGCGACTGAATTGCCTTTGTTCAGATTTTAATTATCCCTCCCTGCACGCTCAGCACACCCGCCTCCCCACCACCACTCCTGACCTCCTCTCCCAACATCCCCCTCCCTCTCCACTCTCTCCTCAAACACCTCCCTCCTGCTGCTTCCCACTTCCAGTCTCCACATAATCTCCTCCACCACGTCCCCGGTTTTGGCTGCCTATTAGTCTCGCCCTCCGTCCTTTCCTCCTCCCTGAAAACGCTGTCTCTATTACGTTCCTGCCTCGCCTCGTCCACTTTTTTTCTTTCCCTACCATCTTATTTTATCTCCTTTCCATCTTTATTCTTCTATCTATCCTACGTTTCCATCACCACTATCACTACCTCTTGCAGCCCACTAATCCTCTCCTCTCTCTTCCCTATTGCCTACTCTTCCTCCGCCACCCAATCCGGCGCAACCAAGGCCCCAGCTATCTTATTTCTACTTCCTCTCCACACCCACCATCGTTTCTACTTATCCTATTCCAATAACCGCGACCACACCCTCTCCTAGTACTCCTCTTTCTGCTGCATTCATTCCTTTCTGCTCCCTTCCTTCCATTCACCTAGTACAGAAGAACTACTGTTTTCCCTTGGGTTACTACTCCTTTCCTCCCTCCTCCCATCCTTATCCACTTGCTCTTACGTTTACTTTCATACCTTCGACCCCGCTCCCCCTCGCCTTGTCTTCTGCACAAACACAAGGTAAGGTCGTGCAGGGAGAAGAGGAGGAATGCCCACACTTTCTGAGAATAACTGTAAGAGGGCGTAAAATATATTTCTGCCTTCCCAAACTGCCTTGACCATGGCCCGCACCCGAAATGTCCGTCCTGAAATGGAACAGAGAGAGAGAGAGAGAGAGAGAGAGAGAGAGAGAGAGAGAGAGAGAGAGCATTTTCATCTCAAATAGGATGTCACTTCCATCCAGCTCATGGAAGAAATACGTAGTGTTTACTTTCACTTGCACAAGGATGAGAGTTATGGCGTATAATATCCACCTTTCTGAGAGAGATTGAGTATGTCATTTTGAAACTGCATGAACCATTAAAAAAGAAAAATTTTGACCATCTAGAAGACAAACCGCGAACACTTGATCCAGAAAAATGTTTATTGCCGTGCTTTCGTTCTTAAGATGAAGAAGACAGACGAAAAAAAAAGATGCCATTTTTCATCATTTTCAGGATGAAAATAGAACTCTCTTAACTGTCCCAAGAGAGAAAGTGAGACCGACATTCATCATCGTAAGAGAAAAATAGGGTGAATCTTCCATCCACCTGGGAGTGAGGGAAAAACAAACAGGTATCTTCTCTCCTCGTCCTGGGAGGGATAACAGACAACATTTTTACAGTTCAGGGAAAGAGAAATGTACTGAAGGGAACAACAATCCTCACTGAGCTGGAGAAAAGAGCCACATATTCGCCGGCCGGGTACAAAATTCACAGCGTTTCTTTTTCTTTTCTTCTTTTTATGTGTGTTGACAAGAAGGCTTTTCGTATCTGCTTGACGTCTGTTTTCTTGTGGTTAACTTGGAATAGCTTCATTTTCTATAAGCATCATCTTCAAAGTATTAAAAACCACGTCATATTATGGCTCTACAATAGAACTAACTTTGCAGTACAAGTGAAGATTCACATTGAACCTATGCAATAAAGAAATAAAATCCTCCATGGGAAGGTGTATGCTATGAAGAAACTTCGCACCTCATTAAAACATTTCTGCCGCGCTCAGCTCTAAGATATTCCTTGTTCTGTTCATAAGTTTTTGTTTCTTTAAAAGAATTACATTATGTCTCCAAACCTCCTAACAACTTATACAAGAGACTTGGAAATGCTTTTGAAACTTCTATAAGGAGTTTTGAAACTTTAGTTTAATCTTCTTGAAAGGAATGCACCCGAATTAGCCTGTACTGGACATTGTAAGAAAGTATCAGACGATGAGGTTGTATTCTATCAGTGTACACTTTCGGCCCCACATTTCAGTTTGAAGTTTTGCCTCTCCAGTCTGATCTTCATGTAAGCATAGTACAAGCACGTTCTCTTCCCTTATTTCGTAAGGCCTTGAATCACGCAGACACAACATATACGTAATTACTCACTTTGCAAGACGTTCTAATGCTTTAATGCGCTTCATTACATCTATTTTGTAATTTTCTACAAAAAAGTACAGTTTCATAGTAAAGGAATGGTTTCTGTCCCCCAAAAAAGTCTCACTAACTACACATTTCCGTGATTATGTAGTAAGTATGAATGTGAGAAGAGAAAGAGAATGTAACGCTTTAACAAGACGTAAGGTTTTTCTTTATGGTAGGAATGAAACTCTTACGAACCAGATGATGAAACCTGTGTATTGGAACCTCTTAAAACATACATGCAGCACCTTCCTGTGTGCGTACAAGATTTAGAGGTAGAGGTAATAATTGAAGCTTTCCTGAAGCAGTGATCACGATTTTCTGCCAGTCCGGGACTTCACTTCTGACGTCAGCACGCGCACGCATATGCACGCTTCATTTTCCCCATGAAGAGGGAGAAGTATGTTGTGTTGCTCTGTTCTTGTGTTTGGGCGGTGCGGTGGTTCTCTCCAGCTCAGCCTCCCCCGCACCACACAGACAAGGGCGCACGAGGCTCGACTCTCGATGATCCTTGTACGCGATGCCTCGCCAGGTTCTTAATATTTCAAAGTTTCCCTCGAGGCCGAAACACGTAGGAGGAGGAGGAGGAGGAGGAGAAGGACGGGAACGGGCTAGGAGAGAAGTTGGAGCTGGGGGTGGAGTAGGTCAGGAGAGAAGGGGGAGTAAGAGGAGACCCGTCTTAAAGCTGCCCGACTCTTGTGACTCTCCCTCTTTCCCTCTCTCTCTCCCCTCCTTCTTCTCTGTGATAGGAGGAGGAGGAGGAGGAGGAGGAGGTGGTGGTGGTGGTGGTGGTGGTGGTGGTGGTGGTGGTGGAAGACTGGGAGAAATTTACTCATCCTGTGTTGTATTAGAGAGAGAGAGAGAGAGAGAGAGAGAGAGAGAGAGAGAGAGAGAGAGAGAGAGAGAGAGAGAGACGGATGGTAGGGTGGCGAGCGGGCGAGCGCACACACACACACACACATACACACAATGGTATGAAAAAAAGAAGAGCAGATGGAAAAGGAGGAGGAGAGAAGAGAAGAAGAAAAAAGGAGGAGAAGGAGGAGGAGGAGGAGAAGGAGAAGTAGGAGAGGAAGACCACAGAGAAAGACCAAACAGCAACAGACCTGCTGATCCCCGCGAGGCTATTTGTGGTCTATTTCATTTTTTGATAAAGTAAGAGATATAGGATGGCAAATGTGCACGAGGAGAAGGAGGAGGGAGGAGGAATAGCACAAAGAGAATACAAAGGATGTCCAGAAAGCAACAGATCCTGAGGAAGAGAAGGAGGAGGAGGAGGAGGAGGAGGAGGAGGAGGAGGAGGAGGAGGAGGAGGAGGAGGAGGAGGAGGAGGAGGAGGAGGAGGAGGAGGAGGAGGAAGAGGAGGCGGAGAAGGAGGTGGAGAATGAAGATGGGGGACAATGGTAAGGGGGAGTTGGAGAGAAAGACCCCATGATGAGAGGAAGCTGTAATTGAATTTCTCGTGTCTTAAGAAGAGGTGGTCACCCCTTACTTGGATGGGAGGAGAGGAAGAAAGTGGAGGACGAGAAGAAGGGGGGAAGAGGAGGAGGAGGAGGAGGAGGAGGACGAAGAGAGTAGTAGTAGAAGGAGGAGGAGAAAGAGGGGAGGAAGGTGATGGGAGGGTGGAATGAAGAGTAGTAGTAGAAGGAGGAGGAAGAGGAAAAGGGAAAGAAGTGAATGAGAAGGAAGATGAGGAGGAGAGGAAGAGAAACAAGAGAAGAGTCAATGAAAGTGAGACAAGGATCGAGGAGAAAGAGGATGTGTGGTGATAAAAGAGAAGAAACAGAGATTGATTTGCAACATAATGAAGAAAAGAACGAAACAAAAGATTTATTGGAGAAAATGTAGGAGAAGGAATAGAAATTGTAAGCGAGAAAAAAGGAAAATGGGAAGGAAAATGAACAAAGAAAACAGGGAGAAGGTGAGGAACAAAAGATATAAATAAAAAAGAGAAGGTAGAAGAGAAACAGAGAAAAAGACGAAAATGATGGAGTAAGGGGGGAGGAGGAGGAGGAGGAGGAGGAGGAGGAGCAGGAGTAGGAGGAAAAGGAGGAGGAGAAGATGGAGGAGGAGGAGAAGGAGGTGAAGAGGAGGGTAAGAAAGAAAAGAATAACGAGTGACACAATTGAATCAGATAAAAAGGATTGATCTTCGTCAGCTTGAGGCAGAAAAGGAGGAGGAGGAGGAGGAGGAGGAGGAGGAGGAGGAGGAGGAGGAGGAGGAGGAGGAGGAGGAGGAAGAGGAGGAAGAGGAGGAAGAAGAAGAAGGAAGAAGATAGGGAAAAGGAGGGCTAAGATGGATGGCAAGGCATGGCAGGTAAGGGAGGCGAACAATTGAGGAGGAAAGAAAAGGTGGGTCGCGTTCTTGGGTCACAGGGTAAAGACAAATTGTTCTTGGCAGAAGAGAGAGAAAAAGACAGAAAGAAAGAAAGAAAGAAAAATCTCTTACGCGAGAGTGAATTGAGTTTAGTTGTTGTTTAATCAAAATTTAAAATATAAGATAAAATAAGCATAGCGTGTGTGTGTGTGTGTGTGTGTGTGTGTGTGTGTGTGTGTGTGTGTGTGTGTGTGTAATTCACCTCGGTCGCCTGCTGGTCACCCAGCCAGTCTTCCCCATTACGGAGTGAGCTCAGAGCTCATAGACCGATCTTCGGGTAGGACTGAGACCACAACACACTCCACACACCGGGAAAGCGAGACCACAGCCCCTCGAGTTACATCCCGTACCTATTTTAGTGCTAGGTGAACAGGGGCTACACATTAAGAGGCTTGCCCATTTGCCTCGCCGCGCCGGGATTCGAATCCGGCCCTCTCGATTGTGAGTCGAGCGTGCTAACCACTACACTACGCGGTGTGTGTGTGTGTGTGTGTGTGTGTGTGTGTGTGTGTGTGTGTGTGTGTGTGTGTTTAATTATTTATGTGTTTACAGGATTGAGTCAGGTTTGTAATATCCTGGTTTTTTTATACCATATTTTCTTTAAACTTATCTGTAATGTTGGTATACACAACTTCCTTCGGTTGCGTGTGTGTGTGTGTGTGTGTGTGTGTGTGTGTGTGTGTGTGTGTGTGTAAGAGAGAGAGAGAGAGAGAGAGAGAGAGAGAGAGAGAGAGAGAGAGAGAGAGTGGATAAATTGAGGTTATAGGACAGGACAGAGTACCTGAAAAGGACATATATGAAATTAAGGATGGAGGTGGACGAGCGAGGAAAGGATGGGAAGGTGATGTGGACGGGAATAGGGATAGTAAGGTGTGGAGTGGAGTGTGTTGCGAGAACAAAGTGAGGAGTGGCTAGATGATAGTGAGGGTGTGGGCTGGGGTGGAGGTGGATCATCATGTGAGGGCAAGGTGAGGGGGAAGGGAAGCGTGGTGGGGGTGAGGGTCGATGTGGTGAGTGCAGGACGTACGTAGGTCACCTGACTGCAGGCAACAGTAGCGTGTGGAGTGGGGTGGCAGCCAGCAGCAAGGGGGAAAATATTCATCGTAGGAACAGTCTGTGTGTGTGTGTGTGTGTGTGTGTGTGTGTGTGTGTGTGTGTGTGTGTGTGTGTGAGAGAGAGAGAGAGAGAGAGAGAGAGAGAGAGAGAGAGAGAGAGAAACTGACTGATTGACAGAGATGGTTCATATGTTTACACATGTATGTTTGTGGAAGAGGAAGGGCAAGAAAGAAAAAAAAAGTATGCAAAAAAGCAGACCATCTAGCTTGTCTGGTGTAAACAGTCCAATACTCATCTGATTCACTTCTCCGGCAGGTGTGTGGCGCAACATGCACGGCCAGTGTGCATGGCCACGGATGGTAATCGTGACAGGGCGTGACGTCATCTCACGTGCCACAAATCCATAATGGATGACGGCCGCAGCAGACTAGCATGGAGAGGGTGTTCATCACAAGCCTGCTGGCAGTCTGGGCAGCGGATGGAGCCACGCAGTCAGACAGCGGTTCCTGTCCCCGTCCTGAGGACAACCCGTGGTGCTCGTGTTACGACTTCAATGACGGCGTCTTCCTGGAGTGCTCTGTGGTGCCCCTATCGCGGGTGGCCACAGTTCTTGTCCAGCTCCGCCACCCTGTCAAATCTCTTAACATCTACGACCTGGAAGCCAACTTGACCTCTCTGCCCCCGGCACTTTTTGTCAACAGTGCCGGAGTCTCCTGCCTCAAAATTTCTCACTCAAGTCTGCGAGACGTGTCAGAGAGTAGTTTTCGGGGCCTGCAGACCTCACTACATTCTCTCAGCATCATTCATAGTCACCTCACCGCCATCCCCCAAGCTGCTCTTCAAAGACTGCCCCGTCTGAAAACACTGGACGTGGAAGCCAACAATATAACTGAACTGCAAAGTTTCAGCTTCGTCAATATCAAACTAGTGAACCTCAATATGAAGGGAAATGGGTTAAAGTTAATTTCTGAGTACGCTTTTGACGGGCTGGAAGAAAGCCTTGAAGAGCTAAACCTAATGAACAACAAGCTGAAGCAGTTGCCCATTCCAGCGTTACGAAGGCTCAGCAAACTTCGGACTCTGAAGTCCGCCAGTAACCACATCTCCGATGTGATCAGCGACGGGTACTCCCGGCTTCCAGCTTTGCAGGTGTTAGATTTGAGCAGCAACCGCTTCACGAAGCTCACAAGCACTAGCTTGTCTACCATGCCTGCCCTGCTATCTCTCTCTCTATGCAAGAATCATATCTCCCAAGTGGCCGGTGATAGCTTTATTCAGAATTCTGTATTGCAGAGGCTGTGTCTCAGCCACAATAATATTATGATTCTCGAACCAGAGACCTTTTCTTACACACAAGCCCTACAGGTAGTAGACCTCAGTCACAACCACCTCCATACCATCAGCAAGGGTTTGTTTAGTAACCTGCCTGAGCTAAGGGAGGTTTTCCTTTCCTTCAACAACATTCTCAAGCTCCAAAATAATACTTTTGCCAATTCTACCCAGATTTCCTTTCTTTATCTCCACAACAACGAGATTCACTCCATTGAGAGCGGTGCATTTGCCAACTTGGAAGTACTTTTTGACTTACAGATCAGCCACAACAACCTACCAGAGATTCCTGCCGGTTTATTTTTCAGCAATCGCGGCCTGAACACTCTCAGCCTAGATAACAATAAGATAATATCTTTGACTGGAGGGACGTTCAGCCATCTGTCCGAGCTGAGAGAGTTGCGACTTCAAAACAATAAGTTGTCCAGGGTGGAGAAAAACACTTTTTCACCTCTTCCTCATCTCCATGAACTGCACCTTCAAGATAATTTGATCCAGTATGTTGCGAAGGAAGCTTTTTCTTCGTTGACGGAGTTACAACATCTCAATCTCAAGAACAATAAGCTGTCACAAGTAACAGATTCTCTCACCCGTTATCCTGCAAACCTCATAACTCTCCAGTATTCAAAAAATCAAATTAGCGCGATATCTACTGATGCTTTAAAAGGACAAAACAGACTGAAGATTCTGTGGCTGAATGACAATAATTTAACAAGTATGCAGGAGGTGCTGGTACACGACCTTTCCTTTCTACAAGAATTGTATCTCCAAAACAATAATCTTGGTTACATCCAGGATAAGTGTTTCCACAACATGAGGAAACTCAAGCTTCTCAAGTTATCCAACAATAACCTGCAGCACATCAGCTCCTTGCTTTTCGATGGTCTCACTTCTCTGGAAGTGCTACATCTTGACTACAATGGCATCAGAGAAATCGAGCCGAGAATATTTCAACGACTAGTCAGCCTGCGCCATCTCGACCTTTCCAACAATGAGATTTTGCATGTTCGACGATTCATGTTTGAAGGTGAAATTCCTCTAAAGGTTCTGCTACTACGCAACTCTGGCATTACTGACGTAGATCCCTATTCTTTCTCCAGCCTGAGTCAGCTGGAGGAGCTGGATTTGTCTCAGAACTCTTTAGCTCACCTCAATAGACTTTCGCTCAGCATACCTTCCATCAGGGTACTTAATCTTGGTGACAATAATTTCCAGATCATTGAGGAAAATTCCCTCTATGGTATTTCCAATTTGAATTGGTTGGACATGAGTGGATGTGGACTGTTCCGTCTCCCGCCACATCTCCTTTTCGAGGCTCTCCACCTACAGCACCTAAACTTGGCCAGGAATAATTTTACTGATCTGACGTCTGTCTTTTTTCGTAAGCTGCACAATTTAAGAGAGGTCAATATATCATATAACAACTTTTCACATAATGTCCTAAACTCTGTCGAAGGTCTGACAAAATTGGAAGTACTTATTCTGAACCATAATCCCATAGAGGAGTTGCGGCATCCCCTCAACGACTTGCCAAGCCTTCGCGAGCTGCACCTGTCTGCAACTAACCTATGGAGATTGGATCGACACATCCTCATAAGACTGAAAAACTTGCATACTCTTGACCTGTCCTATAACCAGCTGTCTGACATTCCACGGGGCATGCTTGCAGCCACAAGCGTAAGTCGCCTCAGTTTGGCAGAAAATCTCTTCCCACAAATACCAAACACCATCTTCCAGGAGGGTGCCCCTAATCTTCGCTCCCTCAATATGTCAGGTAATCCCATGAGGCGGATTACGGATCCTCTTGTGGCTATTGGTCCTCCTCTTCCACTGCTTGAGGATCTAGAAGCAATCAGAACAAACTTGACGACTTTAACAACATATGATCTCCAGCAGATGCCCAGTCTCCGTTACCTCAACCTCTCCCGTGCCTCCATCAGCAGGATCTCTCCAACTAGCCTGAGGAACCTTACTCATCTCACTCATCTCAATCTCGCCTACAACCGTCTCCAGATCTTGCCAAAGGAAAGGCTACGCGGTCTGCGATCTCTCACCTTCCTTAACTTGACGGGAAACATCCTCAAGAAGCTGGAGCCTCTTCCTTCTGCTTCCCACTCCCTGAAGGTGAGTTCTTCCTTACATCATCATTGGTCCATCCTTCGGATTCATCACTCTGCTCTTTGTTCTTATCACATAGATCCACTCTCATCTTCACCTCTATCTCCATCCTTGTACCTTCCTCATAGCTCACTGGTCGTCATCGTTCTTTTCTCATCGCCAGTGGGTAAAGAAGGCTATTGTAGGCAATGATGACCATCGTGAGAGAGAGAGAGAGAGAGAGAGAGAGAGAGAGAGAGAGAGAGAGAGAGAGAGAGAGAGAGAGAGAGAGAGAGAGAGAGAGAGAGAGAGAGAGAGAGAGAGAGAGAGAGAGAGAGAGACGGGGGATTGGGGGAAATGAGTGTAGGAAAACAGACAGAAAGAACATACTAGCAGTTAAAACAGAAGGACAGAAAGATGGACACAATATTAGTCAGAGGCACAGACATACACAATGACACCGCGAAGTGACGTGTGAACACAAGAGATCGTCTTTGCAGCCGAAGTGTGACCGCGGAGCTACAAGTCAAAGAGTAAACAGTGCTCTGTGACAATAGCCAAAGTGCTCTGTTAAAACTTCCTAGATAAACATGTGTTCTTAGAAATATGCTTTTTAGTAGGCCTGTACTGCACTGACTACTATAGGATTTGTGTTTCATTGCGTCACTAAGCATCAAAGCTTTTGAATCACTACATTAGTGCCTCACTTGTTTACAAGAGATGCAGTGATTTAACTTGCTAGCTAAGGGTGGCTTTACATTATGACTGACGGCATGACTGTTTTAGGTACCAATTATTGCTAAAACAAGGAATTAGAGAAAATTATTCCCGTTTCTGAGTGGTGGATAAAGTTACGTGTTGCCTACTTTTGATATCTGATGTATGTTCCATCAGTTTATGGCCAGCCCGTAACAGTAGAAACCATTACTCTTCTTTTTCATTGAAATAAGGGAACTTCCATTCTAGCAGTGGCAAATCCAACGGGGATCCAGGGGGTCTGCTGGATCCCCTGAGCAACTTAACCTAACTCAGCTCCTCTCTGCAGTGGTGGATCCAGGGAGTCTGGACTTCCCCCCTTCACCTCAAGCAACCTGTTTTAGACTGATTCATTATTTTTAGTTACTGAGTATGATATTTGCAATTCAATTTGGAAAAGTAAAAGAAAAAAAAAGTAAATTCAATCATACGTTTTTAGCCATTGTGTAAGCAAGATTCACCTCTGTGATAATTTTAGCGCAGATTTGACATGTTCCTGTTATAGCCAACTGACGAAAGATGACTACATTCTTCACTCGCAGTGAGTCTGTTTTCACCATAATACTCTTTTCAGTACCAATTTAACCTGACAAATTAGTTCATGGCCAGGTTTTTAAAATATATTTATTGGGAATTTATAATAGTAAAAAAGGACGCCTATTAGCAGACTGGTGCTTTGGAAATTAATTCATACCTAATCAAACAAATCTATCTTAACCCAGGTTAGAATACCCACAACAAAAAACTTCAATCCGCCCCTGTCTAGTAAATAATAGTCCAATCTCATAGTGATCTATGAATGTTAAAGTTTTGAGACAGGCGTGAAGTCTACATGAAGCAGGTCTTGTTATAATCTATCAAATCTCCCGAAAAATCAGAGACCTCTGCATAATCAGTATGCGAGCCTTCTGGAATTATAAAGTTATAAAGAAGTATTTGTATCATCGCTTGCCACCAAAAGTTACTCAAGCTACGTAAATAATTGTGTAATAGAGTCTTATTAGTCATGTATGCTCTGTAAGTATTATATCGTTATTCATATGAACATAAAACATTTGGTACAACGATGAGGAAGTGCAATCTGATAAAAGAAATTCACCTGAAGTGCAATGAGCAAGAAGTCATGAAAGGTTTCTCGTTTCCTTAAATTTTCTTTTACAAGAAGAGAAAAATACACATCTAAGCCGTATTAGCGATGCATCATCCCATTAGTGCGAATGGAATTTTTTATTTTTTATTTTCGAGGAATGAATGATTGTAGTGCTCAGTGTCCTGAGTTTAGAAACACAAAGGTGACATTCTCAAAGCAGCGAACCATCCAGTGGCTCACTAAGACCTGAAGTCCTACCAGAAAATTGAGCTCATCACTAAGCATGTTCTCTAGAAAACGTATCACACTATCAAAATATACATATATTCCACTAAACTACCTATCACCTGTTGAAGAACTGTAACGTAAAAACCAATGGGGCATGTAAACACAACAGCGAATTCTGCAGATGATAATATAAAAAAAAAATTTGTCAAAATAAGAAAGCAAGCTTATGGACTATATGGCGAAGAACAGGAAGAGATCTTATTGCAGCTTATTAGTGTGGCCACTTCTGTTTGGACGTTTCTGTTAGTGGTATGCTCAGGACAAACGGACGCAAACAGGAGAAAATACAAGTAAACTCCGATCATCAGTTGTGTTTAGAAAAAAAAAAATCACTTTAATATGCAAATCATCTTTGAATCAATATAACAGAGCGTAGCAACACTGCATAAGGATTTTTCAGATAATAAGAGGTGAGTTATGAAATTCTTGCAAATAAGTAAGAATTTATCCCGATATGCATCAATATATTAAGAATGTGTAAATCAAGTAATATAAGAATTAGAAAGCTGGAAATTGACAACTCAAACAACTCTTGTCAAACACACAAACCACAACAAAATTACTAATATAATGTGTATGTCAACTGTTCAGGTGATCGCCGTTATCTAGAATCGAGCGTCTGAGTTTGTCCAGGGTTTATCACTAATGAAAAAAAAACTTTATCACGGTCTTCTAGCTTTTAGTCTTTTCTTATTTAAGAGGGCCACTCACCAAAGGCAAAATTTTTTAAATGTGAGTGTGTGTGTGTGTGTGTGTGTGTGTGTGTGTGTGTGTGTGTGTGTGTGTGTGTGTGTGTGTGTGTGTGTGTGTGTGTGTGTGTGAAAAAGGCCTACTTTTGCCAATTCCCATATGGAAAAAAAAAAGTGTGTCTTGAAACCTCCCTCTTGAAAGAGTTTAAAGGCATATCCTATTAGTGTATAAAGCATGTTTTTTTTTTTTTTAAATATGTACATAATTCTTGAATTATGTAATCGTGTATTTTCTGTCAAGGTTAAATTATAATTAATTATTCAATGATACTGTTATACCCAATTCAGTGTCTATACAAGTGAATAAACCCCTCTCTCTCTCTCTCTCTCTCTCTCTCTCTCTCTCTCTCTCTCTCTCTCTCTTTCTCTTATTTTTCAACATGTCTCTATTATCATTCATGCCTTCTTCCGTTGTTCTCCTGTTATTTACTGAAACTAATTTTTGTAACATCCGACAGGTGCTCGACGCCTCTGGGAACAAATTAACAGGGTTGGCTCAGTCGTCCTTCAAGCATAGCGAGTGTCTGGAGGTGCTGCTGTTAGGTGCCAATTGGATCACCACCATCCATCCACGTACCTTCCTGCCCCTCACCACTCTCCGCCGTCTTGATCTTTCTCACAACTATCTAGAAGAGTTGTCTGTTTCACCTCTGGAGCCCCTTGAGCGAAGCTTGGAATGGCTTCGTTTAGATGGCAATCCATGGAGGTGTGAATGTCGCTTGGGACAGCTATGGACGTGGCTCCAGGATCATTTGTCGATGGTGCCAGATCTTCGCACCCTCAAATGTCACTTGCCTGAGGTATTTCAATTTATCTTATCTATATATCTATTTTTTATTAATAATTTTATTTTATTTTTGCTTTTTAATTCAATTTTCTTCTTTTTTTTCTTCTCCGCCAAAAACTTCAACTCACGAATTCTTGGTGGCGTTCTTTATGTTTTCTTAATCTCTGTTTGATAGTGTACTTACATGTATTTCACTGCCAGTGATTGATATTTCTCCTTACGATTATACATAATACAACTTTACCTTTATTTCCTCTAGGCAATCTCTGGCCAGCCCTTCCTGATGCTGTCGTCAGGCATGTTGTGTCCGCAGCCCCTCATTCTCCAGCTGGACGCACAAGGCATCCAGAGTCAGTCGTTGGTACTCAAGTGGCATGCCTCCAATCAGTCCTCCATCCAAGGCTACAAGGTATAAGGTCGGAACTTGAATATAGTGCGGTGGAATCAGGCACAGAGCAACGTCACACTTATAGTTTCGTATTAAATATTCAATATTTACTATTTGACAGTGACATAAAACTCCTTTTTTTTATATGATAGAGCAATGTTAGGTAGTTATGCTGTTGTATGCAGTATTTGATATTTGAACTTTAACATGGATATGGAATTCCTTATTATGTGATCGAGCAATGTTAAACATCGTTATTTCCGTGTTGAATGATTATCAATATTATCACAAACGTCAAGAAGATATAGCAATAACGATTATGTGACCGACGTGTCAACCAAAACAGTGGATGCGAAACTCCCTTATACATATGCATGACTTTAATACTCGTAAACCATGGTGTGTTACCGAAATACACAGACAAACATATGATGTTATGAAGTAAGAGAAATCAACACTAGGCCAAGTCCCAGTAAATCCATGTCGTAGAAAGGGGAGACAGACTCATATAGGGTATTTCGTCTTTGTGCATATTTCTAGATATAGCATGTACACTGCTCATTATACTAGAATATATGTACGATAATCAAGAAGTTTAACTCCACCAAGTCCTCATTAACATAATGCAATATCCCTTTTGTTACAATCGTGTGCCATTGGTGTTATTTTGGCTGAGAGAGAGAGAGAGAGAGAGAGAGAGAGAGAGAGAAAATATGTATAAAGAGAAACGTGTCATCTCTAACAGGTATCGTTCCGCGAGACGAATGAAGACGGGAGAGTAGTAGGAGGCCTGAAGACCCGCTCCCTCACATCCTCACCCAACAACTACCGACTGACAGGGCTGCGACCACGCACTAGTTACTTGGTGTGTGTGCACGGTCTCACCACCTCTACCAACCCTACTAGCTTTCATCATCACCACACCACCCAATATGCCCCCGTAAGTCTTTCTCAGAATGGAAAAAGTTTTCTTGTTGAATCAGTGATTTAGATGCAAGATGAAAAGAATTGAATTACATGAAGTAGATTGTCACTAACAGACTTTTGCATATCTTTATGTCAAATAGTAACCTTGACTATTGCAAACTTGAGATTATTTCTTACCTGAAGCTTAAGCTTAATCTCTCTCTCTCTCTCTCTCTCTCTCTCTCTCTCTCTCTCTCTCTCTCTCTCTCTCTCTCTCTCTCTCTCTCTCTCTCTCTCTCTCTCTCTCTCTCTCTCTCTCTCTCTCTTAGATGCTCAGCATATTATTTTGAAACTGAAAATCAATATGTAAGTTAAGAGTTTAGCTTCCATTAGTTGTGTATTACGTTGCATAAGTTTATAGTCTGTGTCATCTCTATATATTCTCATGTTGATTTTTCTTCTTTTTTTCCGATCCGTCGTTCTACGTACTGTGACAACGCTTCTGCAGGACCTGAGTAGTAAATGTGTGCAGGTGAAAACCGATGAACCAATCCCTGCAAAGATTGAACTCAGCAACCGTCTCGCAATCATGATTGGAGTATCGTTAGGAATCGCAATTTTCTTCATTGCAGGCACCATCATTTGCTGCCGTCAAATGTGTAAGGATAGGAGGGAAGCGGCCAAGGCTAAGTTGGAATCCAACGCTGGCGGCCAGAACTACCACTCCTACAGGCAGTTCTCCGTCCAAGACAACAATGACGCTGCCGATGATTCCGCTCCCAAAGAGGGACAGACAGAGTGCTAGAGACGGGCGGTAACGTGAGATATATTGTAGCCACAGAAGACGGTTCCAGGTCTCGTAAAGACATGCAACTGGCGCATTGTAAATTCGTGCCGCAGGGAGAGGAGTTGACACAAATTCTACTTTCTCCTTTTATCAGAAAGTCTTTACAGCAGTCAATCAGTTGTTTGGAGGTGTAAGGTACTCTGAGAAAATGAGAGCAAGTGAGCGGTCTCGAATTCCATATTTCGCCTTTTTCAGTATGCACCAGTGTGAGGGCATATCTGTGTGGCAAAGGCAAAAGGTACTGCTGGGAAGGACAGATATCCCGCTGCAATTTCCCCGCTGCCCTGCCACTCACTAGCCTATTGAATGCCATTATGTCCCGTGAATCGTAACATTGCCGTATTGGAGTGTTGGAAAAGTATTAAGAAGCAATAGTTTATCATGTTATGTGAATAAAAGATTTATTAGAAAAATATATGCAAATCTATATAAGAGTATGTTATGAAGAAAGTTTTGTTTATATATAATGTTATACTAAGTCTTAGAACGAAGGATTCTTTATTCCTGAGCTTTGAACTAGATATAAAGTGAGCCGTTTTATGTGTTCAACCTCTAAGAGGAGCAGCGAGCGGACCAAGACCGCATATCTCGGGACCAAAGTTATGCGTGGGGTGGAACATCTGCCTCCACGGAAAGACAATTGACATATATCACGGGTAGTTCCTTCCAGATGTGCAGGTCTGTAAATCACAACTCAAAATCTTTCTTTGAGACCAAAACATATGACGACTATTTGATTTACAAAATTGTGCTTATCATGTAACTCACTGGTGAATTAAGAGGAACAGCAGCAACAGATGCAAAATACGCCACATGTTGCTCCAGAGGCGATAAGTCCTTACTCGCCTGTATGAATCTACCGCTTGTCTGTTGTCTATTTATAACTCTGGAATGAGAGTATGTTGATAGTAGGAAGAGTCGAGAGTTGGCAAGCACTCACGTCATTTGGGATGTGGAGGGCTCCCGGAAGATTTCAGACCGTCGCCATATTTTCCAGGGAATAGAGTTTAATTATAAAAGTTATTTTAGAATCGGGTAGGTACTTTAGTATTTTTAAACAAATGGTGTTCATTGTACCGTAGCGAAACATGAATCATCTGCTGGTCACTCGATTAGCATGGGAAGCCGTTTAACCACCGAATTCTTCCTTAAGATTAGCAATACAAGTTTAATGAAGCTATCGACAGAGAAGTGTTCGAGGGTTACCTGGCGCCGGGGTGGTGGAGAAAGCACCTGTAGCCATCCACATCACACACACAATGGTAGGCTAGCACATACAGCACACATTTTGGACCCACCAGCCACAGCCAGACCGTAGACAACACACTTCGTTGTGCAAAACCTCTACTGTATACCGTTCCCCATACACACCCTTGTTCGCCACCCCGTCACCGTGGCGATCATCCGTCGCTTCTCCCTCTTGTCAAAAAGACCC
>NC_059292.1:19948761-20068761 GCF_017591435.1 Portunus trituberculatus | reverse complement strand
GAACCTACTCGTGGACGTTTGCCCGATCCCACGCTCACCACCTTATCCACAACGCCACCGCCTCCCTAACATGCCACATATATGCAAGTTTGTTCACCTCTAAAACTAGAAAATAGATTTCTTTGTTAATAACTACGACTTTCCTTGACTGTCTTAAGACTACCGTTCTAAATTTCCCTCATCCTGTCCTGAAACTTCCTACTAAGAGGTTGTGTTAGACTTTACTTCATTGGCTCAACTATTGTTTTCCTCTAACTTCACTGACCATCATGGTGAACAAGCCTTCAACTTTGCTATCCTCCATGACCTAGAGCAACTGGTGCAACACCCTACTCGTATTCCTGACCGTCTTGGAGATACGCCCAACATTCTTGATCTTTTCCTTTCCTCAAATCCTTCTGCTTATGATGTTACCCTATCTTCTCTGTTGAGCTCCTCCGATCACAATCTCATTTCTGTATCTTGTCCTATTTCTTCAATTTCTCCTTAGGATCCCTCAAAGAGGAGGTGCCTCTGCTATTTTGCCTCTACCAGTCTGGGGGACCTGAGAAGGTATTATGCTGATTTTCCCTGGAATGATTACTGTTTTCGTGTCAGAGACCCATCTTTGTGTGCTGAACACATAACAGAGGTGATAGTGTCTGGCATTCCTCATTCTTTTTCTCAACCTAAACCTTCTGAACCTTGGTTTAACACAGCCTGTTCTCGTGCTATACATGATAGAGAGGTTGCCCACAAAAGGTACTTGAGCTTTCCATCTCCTGAATCTCATGCACTTTTCATTGCTGCCTGGAATCATGCCAAGTCTGTTCTTCAACTTGCCAAACACTCTTTCATAAATAGAAAATGTCAAAATCTTTCAAACTCTAACTCCCCTCGTGTCTTCTGGCATCTGACCAAAAACATCTCTTATAATTTTACTTCTTCATTTTTCCCTCCTTTATTTCATCCTGATGGCACCACTGCCATCTCTTCTGTCTCTAAAGCTGAACTCTTCTCTCAAACCTTTGCTAACAACTCCACCTTGGATGATTCTGAGCTTGTTCCTCCCTCTCCTCCTCCCTCTGAATATTTTATGCCTACAATTAAAATTCTTCGTAATGATGTTTTCCATACCGTTGCTGGCCTAAACCCTCGGAAGGCTTATGAACCGGATGGGGTCCCTCTTTTTGTTCCCGAAAACTGTACTTCCGTGCTTGCACTTTGCCTGGCCAAACTCTTTTAACTATGTCGATCAACTTCTTTCTTTCCTTCTTGCTGGAAGCTTGCCTACATTCAGCCTGTTCTTAAAAAGGGTGACCGTTCTAATCCCTCAAACTACCGTCCCATAGCATTAATCTCTTGCTTGTCTAAAGTTTTTTAATGAAACCTCAATAGGAAGATTCTTAAATATCTGTCACTTCGCAATCTTCTATCTGATCACAAGTATGGCTTCCGTCAAGGAAGCTCTACTGGTGATCTTCTGGCGTTCCTTACTGAGTCTTGTTCATCCTCTTTTAGAGATTTCGGTGAAACTTTTGTTGTCGTGTTAGGCATATCAAAAGCTTTTGATAGAGTCTGGCACAAAGCTTTGATTTCCAAACTGCCCTTTTACGGTTTCTATCCTTCTCCCTGCAACTTTACCTCAAGTTTCCTTTCCGACCGTACTATTGCAGCTGTGGTAGACGGCCACTGTTCTTTTCCTAAATTTATCAACAGTGGTGTTCCTCAGGGTTCTATCCTACTTCTTCCCCTATCCACTCCTACGCTGATGATACCACCCTACATCTTTCCACGTCATTTGAGAGACAACCAACCCTTCAGAGAGTCATCAGATCACGCAGGAACGCCAAAGAACGCCTGACTTCTGATCTTTCCAAGATTTCTGATTGGGGCAGAGAAAACTTAGTGTTCAATACCTCAAAAACTCAATTCCACTATCTATCAGCTCGACACAACCTTCCAGACAACTATCCCCTCTTCTTCAATGATACTCAATTGTCTCCCTCTTCCACACTGTATATCCTCGCCTGTCCTTGACTCATAATCTTAAATAGAAACTTCATATCTCATCTCTTGATAAAGCAGCTTCCTTGAAGTTAAGCGTTCTGCGGCGTCTCCGCCAGTTTTTCTCACATCTCCAACTACTAACTCTTTACGAGAGCCTTATCCGACCTTGTATGGAGTGTTCTTCGCATGTTTGGTGATATTCCACTCACACAGTTTTATTAGATAGGGCGGAATCAAAAAGTTTTCGTCTCATCAACTCCCCTTTTCTGACTGACTGTCTTCAGTCTCTTTCTCACCGCCGAAATATTGCATCTCTTTCTATCTTTTATCGCTATTTTCATGCTAACTGCTTTACTAATCTTGCTAACTGCATGCCTCCCCTCCTCCTGCGGCCTCCCTGCACAAGATTCTCTTCTTCCTCTCAACCCTATTCTCTCCAACCCCTAATGCAAGAGATAACCAGTATTCTCAATCATTGATACATTTCTCTGGTTAACTCTGGAACTCCCTGCATGCTTCTGTATTTCCATCTTCCTACAACTTGACTTCTTTTAAGGAGGAGGTTTCAAGACATTTGTCCCCGAATTTTGGATAACTCACGTGACTTTTAAAGGAACTGACAACCCAGTGGACTATCTCTTTACCCTATTTTGTTGCCCTTGGCCAGATATCCCTCCTGCATAAAAAAAAAAAAAAATCCAGTGCAATGTTACCACGTGAGCGAAAAACACCAACAGTGCGCAGAACATCAGGCCGGATGAAGCACACACACACACACACACACACACACACACACACACACACACTAAGAATAACATCATTGTCTCTCTCTCTCTCTCTCTGTCGTTCTTTTTTTTCAGGTGTTCACCATTCTTTATTTCAATAGGAATCACTATGTGTGATAGCAGTTATCCCCGCTATTTCCAGGACAGCTGTGTATAAGGGTGACCTCCTTTGCTCTGGCATTCAGTGTGTATGTGTGTGTGTGTGTGTGTGTGTGTGAGAGAGAGAGAGAGAGAGAGAGAGAGAGAGTGTGTGTGTGTGTGTGTGTATGAGAGAGAGAGAGAGAGAGAGAGAGAGAGAGAGAGTGAGTGTGCGTGTATGTGTGTGTGTTTTCCTTGTTCTATTGAAAATATTTGCTATTCAGTAGCATGCATCATACAGTACATATATTAAATATACTAAACTTTCAGTTACGAGTCATTATATACAAAACTTTAAAGTTATTTCTAGGTGTGCCTTTCGAACGGCGTGGTAACACTGCGCTATGGAATGTTTCGTCTATACTAAAACTGCACTTTTGTGTTTTACTTTAAATTAAGATTATAAGTATCAATTTAAGTTTCGTCCAGTCTGATGACACTGCAATGGAATATTTTGCCATACTTGAAAACTGCACTCTTACGTTTTCCCTTAAACTGAAATATGAGTGTTTCTGAGTGCTTAACCTGGAAGCCAGTGGGTGATGATTTTCTTAGTCTAGCATCGGAATAATTTGCAATATTCTTTATAAAATTATGAGTTAAAGATGGCAGAATAGTAGCTGAGAAGCAACATATGCCATTTTGTATTCAAATAAATATCTTTGAATACTAATACGAACATACGGCTGTCTTATAACCAGAACTATTATTTATAGTCTACCAATCAAGAACTAAAATCCTGTAGATAACAAGTAAAACATGATAAAACTAGCAAACCTTAACTCATGTACACACAGCAGACTGTAGTGTGCCTATACAAATACACACCATCCTTCTATCCGCCCACCCGCGCACTGAACCACAAACACACACACACACACACACACACAAAGAAAAACAAAATATATATATAGGTACAGATAAATGCACAAGTGTTTTGTTTGCGAGTGTGCGAGATGTGGGCGCTCATGTCCTCTCACTTTTCTCTCTTTCTCTCTGAACTGAGGTGAAGGATGTAGCAGGGCCTAAGGGCCCCGAGTCCACTACCGACCTGTCTCGCACGCGTAGGATAGCAGTGATGACTCATTACAAAAAAAAAAATATCCTATTACTTTGCTCCATGGACTCAATACGCTTTATTATACTAAATAATTTGTCATTATCATACATTTATTCTTATTACAATAAAACATCCAAGTTCTGCTTAACAAAACAACTTGCAAAGTGAGATACACGACGTAATAAATTCTTTTAAGTATAGGTAATATCGGCAGAAAATAAGCCGATACCGATACTGACACCGATACTCCTTAAATGTGCCGATACTGCCAATATCGAAACCGATATCGATGCATCGGTACATCTATAATATATATATATATATATATATATATATATATATATATATATATATATATATATATATATATATATATATAGATAGATAGATAGATATATGTATATATATATATATATATATATATATATATATATATATATATATATATATATATATATATATATATATATATATATATATATATATATATATATATATATATATATATATATATATATATATATATATATATATATATATATATATATATATATATATATATATATATATATATATATATATATATATATATATATATATATATATATATATATATATATATATATATATATATATATATATATATATATATATATATATATATATATATATATATATATATATATATATATATATATATATATATATATATATATATATATATATATATATATATATATATATATATATATATATATATATATATATATATATATATATATATATATATATATATATATATATATATATATATATATATATATATATATATATATATATATATATATATATATATATATATAAAGCTTAAACTTTTATAAACAAGATGTTATTTTTAAATGGCTCCAAACACTTGGCTACCTAGGTAGACTGGTTTTTTTTTTTTTCGGGGAGGATTAGATGTTTTTATTTTGATTTTTCTTTTTCAATGACAACCATGTAATTGATACACGTATAAATAAAATGTAATAACATTTACAGAAACTCGGCTAGGTGGAGTAAATCATATTTCTAGGCAGGTAGGTAATAAAGACTTTGAATTGAAATTTTTTAATTAAATCACTATGATGGGATAGGCAGGATAGAGGGAAAGACAACAATATAAGTTCGATAAATTTTGAATAGTTATATGAATGACTTGATGAAAGACAATATCGAGTGTATTATGCACTCCGATAATGTCTTACGTACGAAAAAAAAAATGAAAAAAAACTCGCTCACAATATCATTAAAAAAAAAAAAAACAGGAAAAACAATCGATGGAGAAAACTAGTTTTATTTTACCGTGTTACTCCTCTTAAAAAGAAAAAAAAAAAACGAGAGGAAAAAAAAAGTTCTATGCAGAGTAAAGGAAACGAAAGCGGAAGAGGAAGATATACTCGTTTCTTGTGTTAAGAACGTAACAGAAAAGTACGTAAAAATAAATAGAAATTGTTGCGTAGTTATTGAAAGGGAGGGACTTTTTACAATATGACGTCACCGAGAAAGGTTTGAAAATGTGGTGTCCAGATGTAGAGAAGATGTTGGATTTAATGAAGGAAAAAGAGCACATCAGAGACCCTGAAAGTGAATTATACAGCAAAAAAAGCTTTAGGCGGGTTCACACGTGCCAATTTGCGACTGGAATTGCGAGTCGCTAGAAGTATCGACTGAATCCTTCTAGTCGGAAAACGTCACAAATAGTGATTGGAAAGTATCGACTAGTTGGCGCCTTGGTGGGAAGTGAATGTAAACAAACAGCTACCCGCCAAGATGTCTTCCTCCAGTGACGATGTAGAAGCGGTGGTTGCTTTTTCTTTTAGCGTATCAGAAGAGTCAACAGAAAAAAAAAAAAAATGCCTGTGGATAGGCTACGTCCCTCGCTAAAGACTGGTTCACGTGTGCCAATTTGCGACTGAAATTTTACGTTGGTATAGTTTCCAACTCAAAATCAGTGCCTAGCGACTGGAGAAACAGCTGCAAAACAAAACTAACATGTTGGTCTGTTTAGTCGATTTGAGACTTTATTTACGTCGTGACGTCACGGAGTAAGCTTTGAAAATGTGGTCTCTAGGTACAGAGAAGATGTTAAAGTTGGTGAAGAAAAAGAACACATCTGGGATCGCAGAAATTAATTATATATACAGTAGAAAAAGCTTGCGCAAATCGTCGTTCGACGAAATAGCTACCACTCTGCAAGAACTGTTTCCCATAATGCAGGGTGTTGTTGGAGGTGAGGATTGAAGACGAGTCAAGATTTTATTTATTTTTTTTTTTATTTACACCACGTGGGCTTTTCACAGGAATTTATGGGCTAAAGGCGATACTTTTTGTGGTACCTCCTATTTCAAATCCCACCCGCTAGGAAACCATTGCCCCGAGTGAGGAAGCCCACCCTACACTCGGACCGTGGACAGGATTCGAACCCGTGCGCTTGGAGACCCCTCGGACCCCAAAGTACGCATGGTTCCACTGTACCACGGCGGATCAAAAATAAGCATAGTCTGTTTAAGATTAACAATTTTCTTGTGAGAAATGTATAGGCTAATGTAAAGTGTGTTAGACACTCCTTTCTTTCCTTCTACTTAGCCATAGATGTATCCACATACTTATTCTTTTCTGTTGACTCTTTCGGTACGCCAAAAGAAGAGCACCCACAGTTTCAGCACTGGAGGAAGACCTCTCGGCGGGTAGCTGTTTGTTTACACTCACTTTCTGCCAAGGAGCCAACTAGTCGTTACTCTCCAGTCACTACGTGTAACACTTTCCGACTAGAAGGGATGAGTCAGAAACTTTACTAGGGTAAAATTTCTGTCTCAAATTGGCATGTGTGAATCCGCCTTAGGTAGAAGGAAAGATAGGAGTGTGGGCCACACACTAATCTTAGAAGATTATGCACAATTGAGATCAAATTAAATCCTGACAACAACAACCTGCATCGAGGGAAAAAGTTTTTGGAGAGTGGCAGCTATTTTGTCGAACGACGATTTGATCAAGCTTTTTTTTACTGCATAATTCATTTTTGGGGTCCCAGAGGTGTCTTTTCCCTCACCAACTCTTACATCTTCCCTACATCGACACAGGCATAGACGATCCAGTTCTTTCAGGGAGTAAGATACTTTTTGCCCAAATTTTATCCATATACCTAATAAAAATAAATCAGTATTTTTTTTTATTTTGTATTTTTATTACAGATGAACATTTTTATAAAAAGCAATATTAGGCCGGGAACTAGGAACTTCACGATTTTACTTGTAGTTTTAGACCGACAATCAGTTTCAAGGTTTTGATATGTATTTTTGTTCAGCATTTAAACTATCCTCTTCCAGAATGTAGAAATCAGCTATTATCTTATAACTGTCATCATTGGCATCTCCCATCAAAATTTTTGTCAAGGATGTAAGGAGAGTTGAGCTCCTACTTATCAAATCTTTCATGCATCTCAGTTACAACCCTGTCAAATTTCAAATTTCAATTCTTGCTCTCTGTTCGTCGGACACTGTCTTTTCTTGCTTGGTTCTCCCCTGTTAAGGCCAGCAGCATCCTTGACGGCCTTTTTTTTTTTTTTTTCCAGAGTAATGAAAAGTTTTCTTCATCCCTGCATTTCATCAGTGTTTTTACAGTGACTTTATCTGACATAACATCCATGTCCTGCCCCTGTAAGTGTCTTGACAGTGCAATGGTTTTGCAAAAAATTACCTTCAACACATCTAAACTAATAATGAACTGTAAGTCACATACAGAGGTCAGAAGGTCTCTGGCATCATCAGATGTCTTGACATCTTTCATGTTGCTGAGTTCCATCAAGGTTAGTGTTATTCTCGCAAGTTGTTGCTCCACTGCCTTTACAGCTTCCCACCGACACGCCTATACCTTGTCTCACTCATTGATTTTGATTCAATATATGGCTCAGACTCATCCCCCCTGTAAGGTTGCCTTCGTCCTGGCAAGGTTTGCTTTACTAGGGATGATCTCTCTCTCTCTCTCTCTCTCTCTGCATATTTTCTGCCATGTTATCTTCAGTGGAAGACTGGCAGTGCTTTCTACTTTAATTATGTTTGGACCCAAACCACCAGTCACAAGGGAGACAATAAGGCCAGTATTGCTTAAAGATAGTGAGGCTTATGTGCCATTGACACAGTAGTACCACAATTTATTTCAGTCTTTTTGCAGTTTTTTCTATTATTTGTGGATGTGTTTTGTAGGTTTTCAGAGCATTCTCAAACTTTTGGGCTCATCTTGACTAATTTTGACAGGAATTTCTAACGGGGGTTATTTTGGTTATTCGGGCAAAAATAGGCCTACATGATCTGCCCGAATTTGAAGAAAGTTTTGCCATAATTTCATTTGTTTCTGAGAACATCGGAGGAGGGGGGACAATTGCTCCCCCTGCCCCTCACCTCTTACGCCTATGCATCTACACCACATTTTTAAAGCTTACTCTGTGACATCAAAACGTAAATAAAGTCGCAAATCGACTGAACAAGACCAACGTGTTGGTCTTGTTTTGCGATTGGTTTCTCCAGTCGCTGGGCACGATACTCAGCCGGAGACTCTACCGACTTGCAATTTCAGTCACAGATTGGCACGTGTGAATCCGCCTTTACGCAAATCGACATTTGATGAGTTAACTTCTACTCTCCGAGAACCGATTCCCTATCTGCAGGGTGTTGCTGGAGGTCAGGACTGAATACTTGTGAGAATTTAATCTTGATCGCAATCGTCATCGTCACCAACAGGAGGAAACTGTTGAGTAGCTGTCTATTTACATTCACTTCCCGTCAACTAGCCGATACTTTTCAGTCACTATGTGTGAACGTGTTCCAACTATAGAAGGGCTCAGTCGATACTTCTAGCGTTGGCAGTTTCAGTCGCATATTGACATGTGTGAATCCACCTTAACTGTGGCAATGATGGTAAAAGATATCTAGTAAGAGACAATGGTGAAGGTGAAACTTCCTTGAAATGGGCCGAGTTTGATGTACCTATTTAGGCACAGCTTTGAATGAAAGTCAACATAACTCGGAGGGATCCCTTGTAACTCCAGCAGGCGAATGAAATACTTTCATTTATTGTTTTGATGTATTTTTCCATCTCTTTCGTTAGTGTAGTAATAGGAAAGAGAATAGCCTATTTGCTTTTATCTTATGACATCTTAATAAGAAAGAAAAATATACGCTATAGTTGGTAATGAAATGAAAAAAAAAAAAAAATTAAGTGATAAGAGTAATAGTGAATTTCAAGGAGTAAGTTTATCATTCCGTTTGACAAATGCAAACAAACATAGGCTTGTAGGACTAAGCAGGTGCGGTGACTGCGGTCCGCGGGTTGCTCAGCTGGGAAGATTTCGTTCGAAGGAAAGCACGAAGGTAGCAATGGTGCATAAAAAGTCCACATATCGACTTAACTACAGAAATTATGCCCCTCATGTGCGCAAGACTGTGTGGCAGGAAAACAATGACATAAGGTAATGGAATGCAACTAATTTTTAGTCTTAAATAATCAATGTTGGGCACTGTCCCTGAGAAACCTTCCCGCACTCTAGCCTCGATTCCCGGCTCCCCCTTCGCAGCTCCTCCACCCAGCTGATTTGACGTCACATAAAATGAGAAATATATGGTATATAATTTTCGCAATTGGTACTTTTTTCTTTTTTTATTACCTCTCTCCCTCCTTTCCTTATGAATTGCCGCCACTGCTGCTCACCCCTGGCTACACCACCCTACTTCAAATTATTTATTTAACCAAAACTAACTTAACCTAGCAAACGTAACCTAGTTGAGGCAACACGCACCACTGATATGTCTTCCTCAGAACAAAATTAACTTTAACAATTAACTGATCTAACCAAAACAAACTAGCCTAATAAGACTAGCAGCGCTGAGAAATTAATATGAAATTGTTACCTTATTTTTCTTCTTGAAATCTGGTGATACAATGGATATAATTGAGGCAACATCCTGCCCAGGCAGACATCTTCCATAGACTGATTTAGATAGTCCCTTCTCTCCACAAACCGGTCTGATTGACTAAATTTATTATGTATTATTTTTATTGGCCAGTAGTTGCATGCTCAAACAAAAGAACCAATCACCGTCATTCATTTCACGCATGTGCAAATAATGTGACAATACGCACACATGAATGAACACATGATGGTGTTTCTCAGTACCAGCAGTCCATCACACAGGCAGGTGTCACTCACTATCCCCAAAAAAGTGGTAGTTCTTATACAATTCTTATCAACGTTATAAACAGTTTGCGATGGGTATGAATGGGTTCAAATTACTCAGAATAAAAAGTGCTATAAGATAAAAAGTGTAGCAAAAGTCATGTTGCTGTTGGTGTAAGAGTATAACAATACCTTTACTTCAAGGTACTGTTATACAAGTATATACTAGTTATGGCAGTTTTGATTAAATGTATATTCTTCCTATTCCTATTTATTCTGATAATTTTTGTCTTCTTTTGAATTAGTATAATGTTATTATTTTCTTAGCATTTCTTGGGTTTATATATATATATATATATATATATATATATATATATATATATATATATATATATATATATATATATATATATATATATATATATATATATATATATATATATATATATATATATATATATATATATTTTTTTTTTTTACCTTTTCAACATGCCCTCCCCCTATGGTCCCAGATAATTGAACTTTGTACTTTCCTTGATTTTTATGATATATATATATATATATATATATATATATATATATATATATATATATATATATATATATATATATATATATACTGCATTTAGGTCTTAATAGGCCTCTTCATACAGCTCAGTGAATTTAGTCATGTTTACTGCATGGTTGTGATTAAGTGGATGGAAGGCCCAGTGTATGTCCAGTCTCTTTAAAGAATTATCATGATTTTGCTTGAATGACTCTAGCGTGGAGTTTGTTTCATATCTGGGGCATATGATAGTAGAGAAAAATTAAGCTGGACTTATTTCACTCTGTTGTATGATAGGTGGTTGAATAAGGTATTTGAAAACCTTGCTCATAGCTTGGTCTTAATTGAGATTTGAAGTTAGGTGGTATGGTTTCTTTAACTTAGGTGTGAAAGCGTTTCTAAAATCCTGTCACATCCCCCTTGGACATTAATAAACTAGTAGTTAAGTGTACTGTTTAATGGGACAATAATGAAATAAAACCAGTGTTCTTCTCTAAGGTTGATACTATATCTGTGGTATTATGGTGGCTGAATGTAATGCAGTTTACAATATCTTCTATAAACTTTTGATGCTTCAATAAAATTAAGTTGAAAATTGTTTATTCTTTTAATCTGCATCAGTCTCAACATGGTTTTTCTTACCTTTCACATAAGATAGAGCTTCTTATTTTCAGTAATTTGAATCCTTAAGATACCATCTACAAATTGTTTAAAACCCTGATGGCATTTTATATAGATTTATCTGTTTTTGGAAAAGCTAGCTTGCTTACTCGCAGTAACAATACTGGAAAGTGATGCACTCTTGCATGTGATAGATAAGTAGGTACTGTTCTACCCTGGTGGAGGTGTGTTTGTCCCTGCATGCGTATGTCACACCTGTTGTGCAAGTGCAAGTGCAATATTTGTCAAGGTGATTGATTCTGTTGTTTGAGAATACTCCTGCTGACCAATTAAAAATGTACAGGATTAATCTATCCTGTCATACTCTCACTGATGTCTAATAGCAATAGTTCTGGTCTTACAGACCAGTTCACAGAATGCTATGAACATACAATTAAAGCTAGCTATGACCTCACTGTAACTTTTTGTGTCTTACAACTTGAAAGGGCAGTCATAGCCTGCCCTCTAAAGAAAACTCTCCTCCACACACAAAATACATTACTGAGTCCTTCTTCCATCAATGTCTTGTAGTTAGCTACTTCATTTTTCAGTTCTTCGTTTTCCGCTCTTAGCCTAGCTTCGTTTTCTTCCACTTTTTTTTATCCTTTCTCTCAGTTTTATAAACTTTTTCCTGTTCTTCATTCTCTTTCATTTCCATATTCTCCTTTATCAATTTATCTAGTTTATGTTCAATATTGAACACTCTCTTAAGTAGTGAAGTATTCGCCGTATCGAATCGAAGCCTTTGAGTGCGATCTCTCCCTCACCAACATAGTCATCATCAGCTTTCATTCTTTCCCTAGTCTCGTGTGCATTTTGATGGAATCTCTTTTTTACTCATGATTCTTTAATAATTGCAATCAAAATAGACTTGGATAATAGGTATAATGTATGGAGAAAAGGCAGAGTGGGTAAAGGAGGAGGAGGAGTCATGATAATGTTAAGGAAGGAGATAGTGATAAACCAAGTGGAATATGGGGAAGGAAAAGCAGAAGTATTGTATGGTAAGATGCATATTAATAAAAATGAGTTAACAATCATTGTAACATATGTGCCACCAAAAACAAATTCATGGACCAATCAAGAATATAAAGACACGATAGATGACACAATAAAGAGTCTAACGAGAATCGTTAAAGAAGGGAAAAAAGTGATATTAGTAGGAGATTTCAACTGTAAAGAAGTGGACTGGGAAAATTATGAAAGTGGTATGGGGGAAGAAGCCTGGGGAGAAAGATTCTTGAACCTAATGATAGACAATATGATGGACCAGAGAGTAAAGGAATGCACATGATTCAGAGGAAACGACGAGCCGGCGAGATTGGACCTAGTTTTTACAAGGGGTATATAAATGAATGATGATATAAGTGCCCATTGGGAAAGTGACCATGTAATATTAGAAATGGATATAGAAGAGGGAAAGGAAAATAGAGACAATTCATACAAAGGAGACCGATTGAATTACAGAAAGGCTGATATTGAGAATCTCAAGAACTGTTTTAAAAACGTAAACTGGGAGGAGATGGAAAACTCAGAAACGATGCAAGAGAAGTATAACTTATTTTTGGAAATATACAAAACAAGATTCAGGGAATATGTCCTGAAATATAGACCTAAAGAAGAAGGAAAGAAAGATTGGTTTAATGCAAGGTGTGCTAGGGCAAAGGAGAAAAGAGATGGAGCATGGAAAAAGTGGAGGAGAAATAGAAATCCAGCAAATAAGGAAAACTTCAAGACAGCGAGAAATTAATATGTTAAGGTGAGGAAGGAAGAGGAAAAAAACTTTGAAAAGGACATTGTTGAAAAATGTAAGGAGCAACCAAAATTGTTCTACAGATTCATAAATGGAAAAATTAGGCAAAAAGAAACAATAGAAAGGTTAAAGGGAGAGAATGGGATGGTGGAAGACCCAAAAAGTATGGCAGAACTATTAAATAATAAATTCCAGGAGGTCTTTACTAAGGAATCCAAATTTGAAAGGCCACAGGGTAATAGAGAGACAGTCTATATGAAAGAGATTAAAGTAACCAAGCTTGAAATAAAAGAGTTAATGAAGGAACTGGATGAAGAGAAGGCAATGGGACCTGATGAAGTCTCAGGCAGAATACTGAAAGAATGTAGGGAAGAACTAGCAAGTCCTATATACAACATCATAAAATGCTCAATAGAAAATGGAACAGTACCAGTAGAATGGAAAAGAGCTGAGGTGGTTCCCATATATAAGAGCGGAAGGAAGGAAGAACCTTTAAATTACAGACCGGTATCACTAACTAGTGTAATATGCAAGATGTGTGAAAGAATAATAAAGAAACAATGGATCGAGTTCCTTGAAGACAACAAATTAATATCAAATAGCCAATTTGGTTTTAGAAAAGACGGTCGTGTAACTAATTTATTGAGTTTCTATTCTAGAATAGTTGATAGAGTACAAGAGAGAGAGGGATGGGTTGACTGTATTTATTTGGATTTAAAAAAGGCGTTTGACAAAGTGCCACATGCAAGAATACTGTGGAAGTTAGAGGAGAAGGGTGGCCTAAAAGGAAGCACATTGAGATGGATAGAAAATCACTTGAAGGAGAGAAATAAGGACGGTAGTTAAAGATATGAAGTCCAAGTGGAGAGCAGTAGAAAGCGGAGTGCCACGGAGGTCAGTATTGGCACCAATCCTTTTCCTCATTTATATTAACGACATGCCAGGAGTGAACAGCTACATAAATCTGTTTGCAGATGATACGAAACTGTGCAGAGTTATAAAGCAAAAGGAGGATTGTGAAATACTGCAAGAAGACCTAAATAAGATCTGGGAATGGAGTAAAAAATGGGAAATGGAATTCAATGTGAACAAAAGCCATGTCATGGAAATGGGAAAGAGTGAAAGACGACCTGTGGGAATCTATAAGATGGGAGATGGAGTAGAACTGGAGAAAGTTAAAAGGAAAAGGACTTAGGAGTGACGATGGAAGAAAACAATCAACCAGTAAGCCATATTGATAGAATTTTTAGAGAAACATATAATTTGCTAAGGAATATTGGAATAGCATTTCACTACATGGACAAAGAAATGATGAAGAAATTGATAAGTACTATAATAAGACCCAGACTGGAATATGCAGGAGTAGTGTAGACCCCTCAAAAAGAAACACATAAGGAAATTGGAGAGAGTACAAAAAATGGCTACAAGAATGGTTCCAGAATTTAAAGGGATGACATATGAGGAGAGACTAAAGGCTATGGATCTACCAACCCTGGAACAAAGAAGGGAGAGAGGAGACCTGATACAAGTTTATAAATTGATCAACGGAATGGACCAAGTGGATAATGAGAAACTGATCCTGAGAGAAGAATATGACATCCGAAGCACAAGATCGCATAGTAAAAAGCTGAGAAAAGGAAGATGTCTGAGAGATGTTAAAAAATATAGTTTCCTGCAAAGATGTACAGGCAACCCCCGTTTAACGAAGGTTCATACAACAAAATTTTGCTACAACGAAGGTTTCGTTTTACTACCATCTGCTCGTTTAACGAACACCAAACTCGTTTTAACGAAGTTTTATCCAGGTAACCAAATTTGAAAGCCCCACCGTATCATACAAGCTGACAGGCTTTTGAATACACCAGGAGCTGCTGGTACTAAGGCCTGCCTCAGGAGAAATCCTGAGACACCTGTAGAATAAAGATCAAGATCAAGCCTCTCGTGGACAACACAGGCGCTGCTGATACAAAGGCCTGACTCAGAAGAAATTCTGCGTCACCTGTAGCATTAAGATCAAGATCAAGATCACGCACACCACTCACTCCTCAGTCAAAACATAACAGCGTCACCAGCAGCTCATCTTCTCTAGTTCAACTTACCACCAAAACGCCCTGCAATGTGGCCTAACATTCCTAAGAAGACCAGGAAGTGTCTTCCTCTCGAAGTGAAGGTGGGTATTATTCACAGACAAGAGAGAGGCCAGAAAACTAATAACATTGCTGGCCACCATCTTGACTCCATCTACTGTCTACTGTTTTCAAGTCAGCAGACTATATTAAGAAGGCTGGTGAGACCGTATCTTCCTTGAAAGCTAAAAGAACCACCTGAACTCGTGACTCTACAATGGATAAAATGGAAAGCCTTGTGGAAATGTGGTACATAAGTTTTGTATGCGGTACAATGATGCGCACTTTGTTTACATTCCACAGGTTGCCGGTTAGTGTATTTCCCGTTTCACTCTCCCTCCCTTCATAAAGTTAAGATCATCAACATTATAAAGTTATGTACATACATACATTAGTGTACATTATAATGACTTAAATTAAACTACCTAAATGTTTAACTTCATAATTTTTACTTTCATTAAACCTTTTACTGTACTATGATGCACTCTCGCTTTGCTTACTCTCAATGGAAGTTCAAATCGGGGTTAAACTTGTTATAATCGGTTAAACAACGAAGTTTTGAACGAAGTGTTTTTAGAAGAATTCGTTAAGCTGGGCTTGCCTGTATTGAGACATGGAACTGTTTAAATGAAGAAGTAGTGTCTGCAACGAGTGTGCATACTTTTAAAGTAAGATTGGATAAGTGTAGATATGGAGACGGGGCCACACGAGCATAAAACCCAGGCCCTGTAAAACTACAACTAGGTAAATACAACTAGGTAAATACACACACACACACACACACACACACACACACACACACACACACACACACACACACACACACACACACACACACACACAGAGTGTAGTAGTCAACACACTCGGCTCACAACTGAGAGTTTCCGGGTTCACGTCTCAGGAGTGGTGAGGAAAATGGGCAAGCCTCATAATGTGTAGGCCCTGTTCACCTAGCAGTAAATAGGTACTAGATGTAACTCGAGGGGTTGTGGTCTCACTGTCCCGGTCTGTGGAGTGTGGTGTGGTCTCAGTCCCACCTGAAGATTGGTCAGTATTAGCTCTGAGGTCATTCTGTAGGGGAAAGGCTGGCTGGGTGACCAGCAGATGACTGTGGTGAATAGCAAACACACACACACACACACACATGCATAGTGTAGTGGTTAGCACGCTCGACTCACACTCGAGAGGGTCCAGGTTCGAGTCCCGGAGGCGGCGAGGCAAATGGGCAAGCCTCTTAATGTGTGGCCCCTGTTCACCTAGCAGTAAATAGTTACGGGATGTAACTCGATGGGTTGTGCCCTCGCTTTCCCAGTATGTGGAGTGTGTTGTGGCCTCAGTCCTACCCGAAGATCGGTTTATGAGCTCTGAGCTTGCTCCGTAATGGGGAAGACTGGCTGGGTGACCAGCAGGTGACCGAGGTGATTTACACACACACACACACACACACACACACACACACACACACACACACACACACACACACACACACACACACACACACACACACACAAACACAACACACACACACATGCAAGAAATTAGAGTTTGGCAAGAGTGAAAGAAGAATCAGGAGTATGTACAAGATAGGAAATGAAGACATAAAAACCACACACACATACACACACACACACACAAAATGCAAGAAATTAGAGTTTGGCAAGAGTGAAAGAAGAATCAGGAGTATGTACAAGATAGGAAATGAAGACATAAAAACCAGTCATGAAGAAAAAGACCTTGGGGTGACAATTACCAATGACCTATCGCCAGAGAGACATATAAACAAAATAATTGGAGAAGTATTGAACTTATTGAGGAACATAAGAGTGGCGTTCGTATATTTAGATGAAGAAATGATGAAGAAAATAATTACTGTAATGATAAGACCAAGGCTTGAATATGCAACAATACAGTGGGCTCCAAACTTAAAGAAACACATAAGGAAACTAGAAAAAGTACAGAGGGCTGCAACAAAAATGGTGCCTGACTTAAGAGATTTGACTTATGAAGACAGACTGAATAGAATGCAACTTCTGACCCTGGAAAACAGAAGAGAAAGGGGAGACCTGATAGCAATATACAGAGTGATGATTGGCATGGAAAAAATGGATAGGGAAGATCTGTGTATGTGGAATGAAGAATGTCGAGAGGGCATGGGAAAAACTAAAATGGCCACTTATAGGAGAGATGTGAAAAAATATAGCTTCCCTCATAGAAGGGTGGAAGCATGGAATAGTTTAGACGTGGAAGTGGTCAACGCAAGGAATATTCATGATTTTAAGAAAAAGCTGGACATTAGTAGATATGGAGATGGGACAGTACGAGCATAGCTCCTTTCCCGTATGTTGCAATTAGGTAAATTAGGTAAATACACACACAGCTGTGCCACCGCTGAGTGCATGAGTCCTGAAAACAGCTCCTCTTCAACTGAGGACGAGGGAAAAGGAGCAATTACCTATAGTGTTTACAGGGCCCGGGTATCTCTATAGGGTGTAATTAGTGTCCTGTCGGTGTCCTGCTCTGAAAAAGTGCAGAAAATAGTCCATTTTCAAATGAAAATGGAAAATAGTCCCTAACTGGAGAGTGTCGGCAATGTTTTTGTTTTGGGTGAAACAGCTGGCGGTAACATGACGTCGACACCTAGAACCAGGAGGGATTTTGAGGATTGTGACCACTAAGTGGATTAAACAAATTGGACATGGATTCAAGAATTCAAGAGAGAAGAATGAATACCTCTCAAAAAGAAATCTACATGCTAACGAGAGATAACAAGAAATCTACTGAACGAGAGAACAAGGAATTATGGAAAAAAATGAAAATCAGCATCTAAGGAAACATTGTGACGAAATGAAGGCTAAACTACTTGAAATGGAAAAGAAAATATCCGAAGGTGACTTAGGGAAGGAGGAGTGCCTCAACCTAATTGATGCTAGATTGAAGGAAGTGAAACATGAAAACGAAGAAGTACAGAAGTCCTTCAAAGGGATAATGAAAAAAGCAAGAAAAAAATAAAGTGATTACACAGAGTGAAATGGTTAAGGCTTTGAAGGGAAATGAGTATGTGGTGAGAGATATTGCTGAAAAGAAAAAATGCGTGATCATAACAGGTTTAAGAGAGGAAACTAACAGGAATTGGCAAGATAGGAGGGATAAGGAAAATGACAGGATAAAGTTGTTACTGAATAAGATCTCCGAGGAGGACGAATGCCTATATGCTGAAATACGTAGAGGAAAGTGTGAGACTAGGAGCTTATGAAGAAGGCAAGAGTAGACCATTAAAACTGAAATTAAAGTCTCAGGTGGCAGCCGAGGCCTTACTGAGGAGGGCCTGGAAAACAATTTACATAATAAGAAATATGACACAGGAGGAAAGAATGAAAATGAGAGAGCTTGTAACTGAAGTGAGAGAGAAGAATGAGGAAAGAACCGAGGAGGAAAAGACCAAGTTTTTTTGGAGGATGAGAAATGGGAGGCTGAAGAAGTGGTGGATAAAACAGACGGAATAGACAGTACACAAACTGAAACATGGAAGAAAGAGATTAGGAATGGAATTCAAGTGACATACACGAGTATAGATGGATTTCTGTCTAAAAGGTTAGAATGTATGGATTACCTAAGAAACAGTGAACCGGACATAATGTGTGTGGTGGAAACAAAGTTAAGGCCTGAAATAAAGCTAGATTGGTTTGATGTAAAACACTACAAAGTATGGAGAAATGATAGAAAGAATAGAGGAAGTGGTGGTATAATGGTTTTTACTAAAAAAGATCTGATAGTGAAGGAGATGAACTTTGGTAAGGGAAATGAGGAAGTGATAAGTATGCTTATAACAGATGGTAAGAGGGACATTAATATTATAACAGTATACATACCACCCAGAACCAGTGCTTGGAATTATGAACAGTATCAAGAGGTGATGAGAAATACTCTAGACAGAATGAAACAGGAATTCACCAGAAAGGATAGAGTGATGATAGTCGAGGACTTTAACTGTAAGGAAATAATGTGGGAAGACTACGAAGTGGTGAATGGTGGTGAGTAGGCAGAGGAATTGTTAAATGTAGCAACAAATAACTTGATGACACAGTGGGTGAGATCACCAACAAGGTGCAAGGGACAAGATGTTGCAGCGAGGTTGGATTTGGTATTCACCAGGGGCATCTCCCTAAAAGAGGAAATTGAACATGAATGTCCCTTGGGGAAAAGTGACCATGATGTCCTAAGATTTGAGCTGGATACGAAATTAAGCATGGAAAAGAGTGTGGAGTACAAGGAGGAAAAATTAAATTATGTCAGGGCAAATTACAACCATATAAGAGAGTTCTTTAATGAAATTGACTGGTCTGTGGTGTACCAGGAAGTGGATATGCAATTGAAATATGATAAATTTATGGATTTATATAATTGTGCTGTGAAGAAGTTTGTGCCATATCACAGAATGAGGACTTTAAATAATAAGCAGTGGTTTAATGGAAATTGTGAAGAAGCAAAAAAAAAAAAACAAAGAAAAGGCATGGAAGAAACTTAAGAAAAACAGTGAAGTATTATCAAGAGAAGTCTACAAAACAGCAAGGAATAGATATGTTGAAGTAAGGAGAACAGCACAAAAGGAATATGAACAGAGAGTGGTGGAAAACTGATAGTGACCCAAAAATGTTTTACAAATTCATAAATGGAAAATTTAATAAAATGGAGGCAATAGAAAAGTAAAAGTTGGGAAAGAAGTATATGAAGATGCTGGAGGGATAGCTGAAATATTGAACAACAACTTTTGCAAAGTGTTTACAAAGGAGGAGCATTTTACAGGAGAAAGGCCTATGGAAATAAAGCAAATGCAAGACATCATGGTTACTAAAGAAGATATAAGAAAAATTATAAGTAACTTGGATATTAATAAATCAATAGGGCCTGATGGCATATCTGGGAGGTTGCTGAAAGAATGTAAAGATCAATTGTTGAACCCCATATTTGATATTGTGGAAACCTCCATACAAACAGGAATAGTCCCGAAAGAGTGGAAAAGAGCTGACATTGTGCCTATATATAAAAATGGAAGTAGAATGGAACTGTTAAATTACAGACCAGTATCGTTGACTAGTATATTGTGCAAGGTATGTGAAGAAGTATTAAAGCAAAGTGGAGTGAGTATCTAGAAAGTGAAAACATCCTGAGTGAAAGGCAGTTTGGTTTCAGAAAAGGAAGATCGTGCGTATCCAATTTATTATGTTTTTATTCAAGAGTGACTGACATTCTACAACATAGAGGGGGATGGGTGGATGCTATTTACCTGGACTTGAGAAAAGCCTTTGATAAAGTGCCACACAATAGACTGATGTGGAAACTAAAGAAGATTGGAGGAGTAAGTGATAAACTAGCAAAATGGATGGGAAATTACTTAGTGGGAAGAGAAATGCGAACAGTGGTGAAAGGAAAGAAGTCAAAGTGGAAAAAGGTAACCAGTGGAGTTCCACAAGGGTCAGTGCTGGGTCCCATCATGTTTTTGATTTATGTTAATGATATGCCAGTAGGAATTGACAGTTACATGAATATGTTTGCAGACGATACTAAAATTATGAGGAGAGTAAAGAATGTGGAAGATTGTAACAAGTTACTGGAAGATCTTGATAAAATATATGAGTGGAGTAAAGAGTGGCAGATGGAATTTAATGTAAGCAAGAGCCATGTTATGAAAATGGGAAGAAGTAGATACAGACCAAACAAGGATTACAGGCTGGGTGATGAGAAAATTGAAGAGACCAGTGAGAAAGACTTAGGAGTAACCGTGCAAAACACTCTGTCACCGGAGAAACACATAAACAAGATATTTGGGAAAACATATAATATGCTTCAAAATATTGGTCTTGCATTCCACTACCTAGATGAAGGAATGATGAAGAAGATACCATGCACTTTAATAAGACCCCAGTTAGAATATGCAGCTTGCATCTGGTCAACACACATGAAGAAAAATGTGAAGAAGGTGGAAAGGGTACAGAGGCTGGCAACAAGGATGGTACCAGGATTCAAGGAGTTAAACTATGAGGAAAGACTGAGGGAGCTGGGGCTGAGCACATTAGAAGAGAGAAGAACAAGGGGTGACATGATAACTATGTATAAATTGGTGAACAAGATTGACATATTGGACAGATAATTGATAAAGGTCACCACAAGTAATCATCTCTGAGGACATGGAAAAAAAACTAATAAAAGACATCTGTTTAAATGACGTGAGAAAGTACAGTTTCCCGCATCGTAGTGTTGATAAGTGAAATAAACTTAGCAGTGATGTCGTTGACGCGGTGTGTGTCAATGAGATGAAAGAGAGATATGACAGGAGTAGATAAGGAGACAGGACACAGAGAGCTTAGCTCGGGCCCTGTGATACACAAATAGGTAAATACAAATAGGTAAATACACACACACACACACACACACACACACACACACATTATAGTAAGAGAAATGAGGAAGTGATAAGTATGCTTATAACAGATGGCAAGAGGGACATTAATATTATAACAGTATACATACCACCCAGAACCAGTGCTTGGGAATATGACCAGTACCAAATGGTGATGAGAAATACTCTAGACAGAATGAAGCAAGAACTCATCAGAAAGGATAGAGTGATGATAGTTGGAGACTTTAATTGCAAAGAAATAGTGTGGGAAGACTACGAAGTGGTGAATGGTGGTGAATGGGCAGAAGAATTGTTAAAGGTAGCAACAAATAACTTGATGACACAGTGGGTGAGATCACCACCAAGGTGCAGGGGACAAGATGTTGCAGCAAGGTTGGATTTGGTATTTACCAGGAATCTCTAAAAGAGGAAATTGAACATGAAAGTCCCTTGGGGAAAAGCGATCATGATGTCCTAAGCTTTGAGCTGGATACAGAATTAAGCATGAATAAGATTGTGGAACGCAAGGAGGAAAAATTAAATTATACTAGGGCAAATTATAACAATATAAGGGAGTTCTTTAATGAAATTGACTGGTCCATGGTATACCAGAAAAGAGATATGCAATTGAAGTATGATAAATTTATGGATTTGTATAACTCTGCTGTGAAAAAGTTTGTGCCATATTACAGAAAGGGGACTTTAAATAATAAACAGTGGTTTAATAGAAATTGTGAAGAAGCAAAAAAGAACAAAGAAAAGGCTTGGAAGAAACTTAAGAAAAACAGTGATGTATTATCAAGGGAAGGCTACAAAACAGCAAGGAATAGATATGTTGAAGTAAGGAGAACAGCACAGAAGGAATATGAACAGAGGGTGGTGGAAAACTGATAGTGACCCAAAAATGTTTTACAAATTCATAAATGGAAAACTAAATAAAAGGGAGGCAATAGAAAAGGTAAAAATGGGAAGAAGTATATGAAGATCCTGGAGGGATAGCTGAAATTTTGAACGACAACTTTTGCAAAGTGTTTACAAAGGAGGAGCATTTTATGGGAGGAAGGCCTACGGAAATAAAGCAAATGCAGGACATCATGGTTACTAAGGAAGATGTAAGGAAAATTATAAGCAATCTGGATATTAATAAATCAATGGGGCCTGATGGCATATCTGGGAGGTTGCTAAAAGAATATAAGGATCAATTGTTGAATCCCATATTTGATATTGTGGAAACCTCCATACGAACAGGATTAGTCCCGAAAGAGTGGAAAAGAGCTGACATTGTGCCTATATATAAGAATGGTAGTAGAATGGAACCGCTAAATTATAGACCAGTATCGTTGACTAGTATATTGTGCAAGGTATGTGAAGAAGTAATTAAAGCTAAGTGGAGTGAGTATCTAGAAAGGGAAAACATTCTGAGTGAAAGGCAGTTTGGTTTCAGAAAAGGAAGATCGTGTGTATCCAATTTATTATGTTTTTATTCAAGAGTGACTGACATACTACAGCATAGAGAGGGATGGGTGGATGCTATCTGCCTGGACTTGAGAAAGGCCTTTGATAAAGTACCACACAATAGACTGATGTGGAAACTAAAGATGACTGGAGGAGTAAATGATAAACTAGCAAAATGGATGGAAAATTACTTAATGGGAAGAGAAATGAGAACAGTGGTGTGAGGAAGAAAGTCCGAGTGGAAGAAAGTAACCAGTGGAGTTCCACAAGGGTCAGAGCTGGGTCCCATCATGTTTTAGATTTATGTTAATGATATGCCAGTAGGAATTGACAGTTATATGAACATGTTTGTGGACGATACTAAAATTATGAGGAGAGTAAAGAATGTGGAAGATTGTAACAAGTTACAGGAAGATCTTGATAAAATATATGAGTGGAGTAAAGAGTGGCAGATGGAATTTAATATAGACAAGAGCCATGTTATGAAAATGGGAAGAAGTAGATACAGACCAAACTGGGATTACAGGCTGGGTGATGAGAAAATTAAAGAGACCAATGAGGAGAAAGACTTAGGAGTAACCGTGCAAAACACTTTGTCACCGGAGAAACACATTAACAAGATTTTTTTGAAAACATACAACATGCTTCAAAATATTGGCCTTGCATTCCACTACCTAGATGAAGGAATGATGAAGAAGATATTATGTACCTTAATAAGACCCCAGTTAGAATATGCAGCATGTGTCTGGTCACCGCATATGAAGAAAAATGTGAAGAAGGTAGAAAGGGTACAGAGGCTGGCAACAAGGATGGTACCAGGACTCAGGGAGTTAGACTATGAGGAAAGACTGAGGAAGCTGGGGCTGACCACATTAGAAGAGAGAAGAACAAAAGGAGATATGATAACTATGTATAAATTGGTGAACAAGATTGACATACTGGATAGGGAGTTGATAAAGGTGACCACAAGTAATCTTCTCTGAGGACATGGAAAAAAGCTAATAAAGGACATCTGTCTAAATGACGTGAGAAAATACAGTTTCCCGCATCGTAGCATTGATAAGTGGAATAAACTGAGCAGTCATGTCGTTGACGCGGTGTGTGTCAATCAGATGAAAGAGAGATATGACAGGAATGGACAAGGAGACAGGACACAGAGAGCTTAGCTCGGGCCCTGTAATACACAAATAGGTAAATACAAATAGGTAAATACACACACACACACACACACACACACACACACACACACACACACACATGGTGCCTGACTTAAGAGATTTGACTTATGAAGACAGACTGAAAAGAATGCAACTTCCGACCCTGGAAAACAGAAGAGAAAGGGGAGACCTGATAGCAATATACAGAGTGATGATTGGCATGGAAAAAATGGATAGGGAAGATCTGTGTATGTGGAATGAAAGAATGTCGAGAGGGCATGGGAAAAACTAAAATGGCCACTTATAGGAGAGATGTGAAAAAATATAGCTTCCCTCATAGAAGGGTGGAAGCATGGAATAGTTTAGACGTGGAAGTGGTCAACGCAAGGAATATGCATGATTTTAAGAAAAAGCTGGACATTAATAGATATGGAGACGGGACAACACGAGCATAGCTCTTTTCCCGTATGTTACAATTAGGTAAATACAATTAGGTAAATACACACACACACACACACACACACACACACATGTGAAGAAGGTGGAAAGGGTACAGAGGCTGGCAACAAGGATGGTACCAGGACTCAGGGAGTTAGACTATGAGGAAAGACTGAGGAAGCTGGGGCTGACCACATTAGAAGAGAGAAGAACAAGAGGAGACATGATAACTATGTATAAATTGGTGAACAAGATTGACATACTGGACAGAGAGTTGATAAAGGTGACCACAAGTAATCATCTCCGCGGACATGGAAAAAAGCTAATAAAGGACATCTGTCTAAATGACGTGAGAAAATACAGTTTCCCACATTGTAGCATTGATAAGTGGAATAAACTGAGCAGTGATGTCGTTGACGTGGTGTGTGTCAATCAGATGAAAGAGAGATATGACAGGAATGGAATAGGAGACAGGTCACAGAGAGTTTAGCTCGGGTCCTGTAATACACAAATAGGTAAATACAAATAGGTAAATACACACTTGAAAACAGAGATGGGTGGACACAGTATACCTAGGTATTAAAAAGGCTTTTGATAAGGTCCCTCATGGAAGACTATTTTGGAAACTAGAGAACATAGGAGGACTGTGAGGAACTTTGCTAGAATGGACAAGAGATTATTTGAAGGATAGGGAAATAAGAACTGTGATCAGAGATATATACTCATCTTGGGGTAAAGTAACTAGCGGAGTGCCACAATGATTAATGTTAGCCTCCATTATGTTTCAGATTTATGTAAATGACATTCACATTGGGGTAAACAGTTATCTAAATTTATTTGCTGATGATGCAAAGCTGCTAAGAGTTATGAAAACCAGAGAGGACTGTTTGCTGTTGCAGGAAGATATAAACAAGATCTATGAGTGGAGCAGGAAGTAGAAATTGGAGTTTAATACCAAGAAATGTCACATAATGGAACTAGGAAAGAGTAAGAGAAGACCAGTATGGAACTATTTGATGGGAGAGGAATAAATAATGAAGACTAAAGAAGAAAAAGATCTGTGAGTGATCATGCAGGAAAATCTGAACCCCCCAAAACACATAAACAAGTTATTTGTACTATCATATAAAATGTTGACTTATATAAGAGTGACATTTCAATACATGGACAAAGATATGATGAAAAAAATCATCACGAGCATGATACGTCCAAGGCTGGAATATGCAGCAGTGGTATGGTCTCCAAGCTCAAGGACATAAAAAAATTGGAAAGGATACAGAAGATTGCTACAAAGATGGTGCTGGAATTAAAGGACATATCATATGAAGAATGACTGAAGGAAATGGGACTGCCAACCTTACAAGATAGAAGAGAACGTGGGAACTTGATAACAATGTACAAGATAGTCAATGGCATTGAAAAGATAGACAAAGAAGACCTGGTGCTGTTGACAGAAGAAAATGGAAGGACAAGAGGACATGAAAAAAAGATCAGGATGAGGCAGTGTGTGAAGAATATTGGAAAATACAATTTTCCACACAGAACGGTGGAAAAGTGGAATGCATTGGATAATGAAGTTGTTACAGCACATAATGTGCATAACTTTAAGGAAAAATTAGATAAATGGAGATATGGAGACAGGACAGTATGATCCCCACTCGGAGCCTGTACAATACAACTAGGTAAACACAACTAGATAAATACACACACACACACACACACACACACACACACACACACACACACACACACACACACACACACACACACACACACCATGTAGTGTAGTGGTTAGCATGCTTGGCTCACGACTGAGGGGGGTCTGGGTTCGAGTCCTGGAAAGTGTCGAGGCAAATGGGCAAGCCTCTTAATGTGTAGCCCCTGTTCACCTAGCAGCAACTAGGTATGGGATGTAAGTTGAGGGGTTGTGATCTCGCTTTTCCGGTGTGTAGAGTGTGTGTTGTGGTCTCAGTCCTACCTGAAGATCGGTCTATGAGCTCTGAGCTCGCTCTGTAATGGGGAAGACTGGCTGGGTGACCAGCAGGCGACTGTGATGAATTACACACACCATTCACTTTAATTTAAAAATTATGGTGACCCCAACTCCAGCCTCTTAGATATATGCCTGTAGGTCAGACTGCTCTTCTGTTATTAACTTGAATTATCTTGACATCCCCCTCAACTCTTTCTCTATGAACTTCTGCAAGGTTTATGGTCTTAGATCTAATATTTAATCTGTAGAACACCACCTCTTTACTAAGCTTCATCATCTTTTTCTCACTGAAACACAGCTGTCTGAGGCAACTGACAGTAGCCCCTTTTCTGTTCCTTCCTACTTTCTTTATCCTCATTTTCTTCAGAAAACTGGATGTTGCATCTATGTGTGAAATAACTTGACTTGTTCTTGTGCCTACGCTCTTGAATTTTCCAAGCTTTCCCCATATGACTACTAAATTTATCTGTGCTGTATACCTCTCACCTAACTCCTCTGACTATGAAAAATTCTTTGACTTTTTAACTTCTGAAGTGGAGCACATTCTGTCTATCTTTTCAGTGAGATCTCCATCCTTGGAGATTTCATTGTTCACTACCTCTCCCTTCACTGACTATCCTGTTGATCTAACCTTCAACTTTGGTATCCTCCATGACTTAGAGCAACTGGTGCAACACCTTACTCATATTTCTGACTGTCTTGGAGATACGCCCAACATTTCCGACCTTTTCTTACCTCTCCTTACCTTTCTCCTTATGCTGTTACCCTATCTTGTCTGATGTGCTTCTCCAATCACAATCTCATTTCTATTTCTTATCCTATTTCTTCAATCCATCCTGAAGATCCCTCCAAAGTGGAAGTGTCTCTGGCATTTTGCCTCTGCTAGTTGGGGGCATCTGAGGAGGTATTATGCTGATTTTCCTTGGAATGATTACTGCTTCCATGTCAGAGACCCATCTCTGTGTGCTGAGGGCACAGAGATGGTGATAGAGTCTGGCATGGAGATGTACATTCCTCACTCTTTCTCTCAACCTAAACCTTCCAAACCTTGGTTTAACACAGTCTGTTCTCAATCTATACATTTTAGAGAGGTTGCTCACAAAAGGTACTTCAGCCTTCCTTCACCTCAATCTCATCCGTTTTACAGTTTTGTCAAAATTTCTCAAAATCCAACTCCTCTTGAGACTTCTGGCATCTGGCCAAAAAAATTCTCCAAATAACTTTACTTCTTAATTTTTCCCTCCTTTATTTCATCCTGATGGCACCACTGCCATATTGTCTGTCTCTAAAGCTAAACTGTTCTCTCAAAACTTTGCTTATAAATCTATCTTAGGTGGTTCTGGGCTTGTTGCCTTTGATTAAAATTCTTTGCAATTATTTTCTTGATGCCCTCACTGGCCTGAACTTTCACAAGGCTGATGGGGTCCTTATATTGTTTCCAAAAATTGTGCATCCATGCTGGCCAAACTCTTTTAACTCTGCCTATTGACTTCTATTTATCCTTCTTGCTGTAAGTTTGCCTACATTCAGCCTGTCCCTAAAAGGGGTGACCATTCTAATCTCTCAAACTACCACTCTATAGCCTTAATCTTTTACTTATCTAAATATCTTAAATCTGTCTTCAATAAGAAAATTCTTAAAAATAGTTTTTTAAAGTAAAAATTTTTTTTTGTGAATATACTTACCCATATGTAATTACATATGCCACTCTGCCATTATTCCCACACTCAGCACAGAAAATCAACCAGCACCTCTATATATAGAGATCGTGCCTATAGAAGTTCCATGTCACCTCCGTGCGCATGCGTGACAGGAACCACCAGCCCAGTTGGCCAACCATACCTGAGGTCCTTTCTGCCAAAAGTGACAGAAAAACAGAGGGGAGGGAGGAAGGGAACCTCTTACTATGTAATTATATATGGGTAAATATATTCACAAGAAATGTTTTTATTTAAAAAAACTATTTTGTTGCTACATATACTAATTACCCATATGTAATTACATATGCCAGATTCCCAAGTATAGGTGGGAGGGTGTAACAGAACCCCGAAGATGGAAGACACGATCTCCAAAATCGCCAAAACCCTGAAAACGGAAAGACAAACGGTATCCGTAAATCTTGTTGCTGACAACAAGGAAAAACCAGAAACTAAACCAGCATTAGTGAACAACCCTCAGCGCTGAAACTATTGGCCCAAGGGAAAAAGTATCTAAATACCTATGAGTAACATCTCTTAGGTAAAAGGAGGCTAAGGTGGTCATACTCTTCCACATACCTTGGGGACCAAGTCCAGACTCTTAACTTTCCTAAAGAGAACACTGGTCACAATAGCCCGAACCTCATGAGTGTTCATTTTCAGAAGGCATGACTCCTCCGAGACACTCACATTGGCCCTCCGAATCACCTGACAAATCCACTTAGACAAGGTATGAGGGTGGACAGCTCGTTTGGGATCTAAAACTGTGACCAACAACATCAAGCAGGCTGGTCGACAATCCTTAGTCCTGCGAAGATACTCATGGACTGCCCGAACTGGACAAAGAAGGCAGTCTACCTCGTCCTCTCTGACAAAATCAAGAAGAGAAGAAATAGTGAACTCGTCCAAGGAAGGCTGGCCCGGACACTGAGTCTTATCCAGGAAACCGGGGGCAAAGGAAAAGGTCATGGACGTCCAACCCTTGGAGTGACGCACCTCAGCCGACAGGCCGTGAAGCCTATTAACCCGATGAGTTGAAGCGAGCCACAGAAGAAACACGGTCTTAAGCGAGACATCTCTCAGTGAGGCTGTCCGCAAGGGGTCATAAGGAGGACGCAACAAGGACCGAAGGACCAGAGAAGGGTCCCAGGCAGGTAACCAAGGCAAACGAGGTGGACAAGAGACCACAAAGGAGTGGAACAGAGAAGAAAGGTCTGGATCGGTGTAAAGGTCTATGCCTAACTGACGCAGAACAGGAGCTAAGGCACAATGATAACCCCTAATTGCTGACGCTGACAGGCACTTTGACTCAAAAAGGAAAATGAAAAAGTCTGCCAGCTGCACTATAGAGGCAGAGCACGGATCCAAACCCCTCGATTCACACCAACCACAAAAGACTCTCCATTTCGCGTAGTAAACCGAGGCGGAGGACTGCCTGACTGGTCAAGACATGAACTTAGCAGCCTTGCTCGATAAATCTCGCGCTCTTAAGAGAAGCTGGAGAGTCGCCACGCGTGAAGATGGAGCTTCTCCGCAGAACCATGGAAAAGGGGACGGTGAGGTTGTTGAAGGAGAGACCGCCACTTGGGAAGAACCCGGAGACTGTCCACGAGCAGGTCCAGCAACAGGGGAAACCAGTCTGCCTGAGGCCAAAGAGGAGCAACTAGTGTCATATGCACAGCCTGCGACTCACGAACCCTCACCAGAACATGGCGGATCAGAGCGAATGATGGAAAGGCGTACAGATCCAAACCGTCACACGGAAAAGAGAACACATCCTGTCACCAGGCTCCCTGATCCAGAAGAGGAGAAACATACAGGGGCAGACGACGAGTCAGTGCCGTGGCAAACAGATCTACCAGAGGAGACCCCCACACCTGGAAGACTTTCCTGTAAATTTTGGGATGTAGGGTCCACTCTGAACCAACACACTCCTGATTGAGCACATCCACAATTACATTGCGGCATCCTGGAACGAAAACAGGGCACAGAGAGAGGGAACAGCTCTCACACCACTGGAGAACCATCCTTGCTAAAGCCGACAGAGGTTCAGAACGTGTGCCCCCAGACTTCCTGAGATAGACGACCACTGTTGAGTTGTCAGACATCACAGACACCACCGACCCCGACAAGGCCTGTTGAAAACTCTGGAGAGCCCGAAAGACTGCCAAAAGCTCGAGATGATTTATGTGGAGCCCTTGCTCCTCTACAGTCCAGACTCCCGAAGCCAGAGAATCTCCCAGGTGAGCTCCCTACCTGAGCTGAGAAGCATCTGAGAATACGGTTTGTTCTGGGGGCACCACCACGAATGGAGCACCTTTCTAAAGTTGATCTGGAACCAACCACCAAGCAAGGTCTTGCAAACACTGACGACTTGGAGCTACCTGCTACCAATCTGGGCTGGAAGCAGCCTGCCAATGCCTTTTTAGGCACTGCAGAACTCGCATCCGCAGGAGCCCACCTGGCAATAACTGTGCTAGGGATGCAAGATGTCCCAGCAAAGACCTCCAGAGTGACACTGGTGGAGCCTTGGCTAGCAGAAACTGTTGGGCCACTGCCTGAAAACAGTTGACCCGATCTGGTGACGGGAAGACTTGGGCTCTGATGGTGTTGAGAACCATACCCAAAAACTGTTTCCTCTGGCTGGGAGACAAATTGGATTTGGCCCAATTGACCTGAATCCCCGAGAACACAGAAGCAAAAGAGACCGGGCATTGTCGAGGCATGAAGACCAAGAAGGGCTGGAAATCAGCCAACCGTCCAGATAGCGGTGCAAGGGTATGCTGAGGCGATGGGCCCAAGCTGACATGGGAGCCATTACCTTGGTAAAGACCTGAGGAGCCGTGGCAAAGCTGTAGCACAGAGTCTGAAACTGGTAAACTCTGCCCTGCCAGACAAACTGCATGTACTTGCATGACAAAGGATGGACAGGAACTTGATAATAAGTGTCCTGCAGGTCCAAGGACACCATCCACTCGCCCTCAGCCATTGACTCTAGCACTGATGAAACTGTCTCCATGCAGAAGTGGGTTACCACCAGGAAATGATTTAAGACCAAAAGGTTGCAAATTGGCCTCCAGCCCCCTGTGGACTTGGGCACAAGGAAGACGTGTGAATAGAATCCGGCCTGAGGGTCTACCACCAGTTCTATAGCTCCCTTTATCAGCATCTCAGAAACTGCTGCCTCCAGAGCCGAATGACGGTCTGAGCCCTCCCTGTATGCTGGAAACTCTACTGGCGCCCTCGAGAGGGGAGGATCCCTGAGGAAGGGGAGAATGTAACCTTACTGAGGGGTCCTGACCACCCACTCGCAGGCCCTGATGTTCTCCCACTCCTGCCAGTGCTGCTGCAGACAAGCCCCAACTTGCAATGGCACCTCCGCAGTATCCCTAGCAAGATCCCCGATGGCCCCTAGAGCGGCCATGGAAAATTCCTCGAGAGTGAAAGGAACCACTCACTTTAGGAGCAGGATGGGGCGGAACTGAAGGAGGCACAACCGGTGCAAGGTGTTGGAAACCAATGGCACGACCAGCCTTAGCCCTGATGCCCTGAGCTGTGGAAGCCAGACCACGAGCAATGTGGGAAACAAGTGACCGTTATGAGGACTCAAGCCCCCTCTGCTCCATTGTTGTAAGAGATTGACCATCAAAAAGGTGGGAGCCAATGGGGGAAGACATCAACTGCTGTCTCTCCCGATCACCGTAAGTATTAGGGAGGTTTCTCACCACAGCCGGCTTGTGTAACATCATCATCCTCAAATGGAGCATTTCACAGGGCTGCATAATATCTAAATTTGCCCTATCCAATCCCCTCTGGGGGGCAGTGGTGGAAAGACCAGACTACTCAAAATACCCTCTAACTGAGTAGCCATATGCCAGGGAAGACTCACAGACAGATCTTTACTCTCCACCAAATGAAGCAGCTCATCATTGAGAGGAGGAGCCCCACAGAAATCTCCTTCTGGAGTGTACCAGCTCTCTGCCCTTGAAGCCCACCTCCTGGGCAAGGCAAACTTGGCTGAAGCTGGATTAGAGATCCCCAGAGAACAGCCCAATTGTTCCCTGTGAACCTCCAGAGCCAGAGGGGAATGAGGCAGCACCAAGGGAGTGGGGCCAGGCCGTGAAGTCTCAGAGGTGCGCTCGACCCCAGTCTGAAGAGTGGAAGCAAGAAAAGAGGGCATGGGGAGACCCAAAGACTCTCACTGAGGTAATGAGCTCACAAAAGGAGGACGCACCCTCCTCATCCGGAGTGCCAGCCTCCCCTGAGGGAACGTCATCAAAAACCTCATCCATCTCTTCAGAAAACGAAGGCCAGCCCGTGTCACCAGCCTGACTAACTAATGTGCCACCAGGGTCGACGCCCGCATCAACTGGGTAGGGCGGGACCTGCGAGGGCATTGACCCATGTAGCCAATTAACATGAGGTAGGCCCATGGAGGACACGCTTGCCGAGCCTGCAAAATTACCATCATCCGGCAACCCACCATGAAGTCCCATTTTTCTGCCGCCAACAAGGCCCAAGGAGGAGACTGGCCCGGCGGGAGCTGGCTCCCCACAAACCCCCGAGGCCTGACCAGAGAGAGGCGCTGCGTGTAGACTCAGTCCACTGACCCCAGGACTGGCCACGGAAGAAACAGGAACAGCAGGAGCCTGCAAACCACTCAATCCCGGAGCCACATCGGGGAGCGGGGCTGCACACAAGCTCATTCCACCAAGACCTAAAAACTCCCTGGAAGCACCTGACACAGCGGGTGTCTGCACCACACTCACTGCTGGGGTCAAGCTAGGGAGTGGGACTGCACTCAAGCTCACACCCCCGAAGCCAGAATAGTCCGCGGAAGAGCCTGAAACAGCAGGGAACTGGACCCCCCCTCCCAGAGCCAGACTAGGGAGAGGGGCTGCACATACGTATGCTAACTCCATCGAGCCCCGAAAACTCCGTGGAAGGGCCAGGAACAGCGGGAGAAGGGACGCTACTGGCGGCGGGGCAGAGCATGGGGCTGCATGCAAACTCACTCCCCTGACTGCCAACTCTGGGGCAGGGCTTGGAACAGAGGTAGCCTGCCCCCCTCTCACTCCCAGAGCCAAACCAAGGAGAGGGGACACACTGAGACTCGCTCCACCACTACCAGCAGCCACCACCGAAGGGCCTAAGCCAGGGGGAGACCAGGGCCCCCCTACACCTGTCACCAACCTGGGGGGCGGTTGCACACTCGCTCTGCTGTCCGCAAACCTTGAAAATGCGGAACCGAAGGCAAGGGGCAACAAAACTGCTGACAACTGGCCAATAGAAGCCTTCATAGCAGCCAGATCAGCCTCTACAGCAACAGAGCTGCTGGCCCAAGTGGCCTCAGAAGTTGGCTCCTGCCGGCGAGAATGCTTCTCACTGGAACTGCCAGATGACTTGACCCGCTTCTTCTCCTTAGCAGAATGCTTCTCAGTATCCTTCACATATGCTTGGAACTGGAGAAGGGGGAGGTGGGAACACTCACTATACCAGTCTTCAGCTAAACACATGGCGTGCCGACAAGACACACAGCGGAAATGCGGCTCTAAAACCTTGCCCAGCAACCACCTCTTGCATCCAACACAACTCTGAGCGGCCATGGCAACTCAGGGAGAAGTAGAAATGGAAGTAGCAAAGAAGCGGGCACAAAAAAAAAAGCAGGAAGAAGTGAGAAGAGGCGCAGGTTAACACCGTGCTGAGCACAGAAAGGATCTGAGGTATGGTTGGCCAGCTGGGCATGCACACGGAGGTGACATGGAACTTTTATAGGCACGATCTCTATATATAGAGGTGCTGGTTGATTTTCTCTGCTGAGTGTGGGAATAATGGCATATAGGCATATGTAATTACATATGGGTAATTAGTATATGTAGCAACAACATGTCACTTCACTATCTTTTATCTGATCGTCTGTATGGCTTCCATCATGGCTACTTTACTGATGATCTCGCTTTCCTTATTGAGTCTTGGTCATCCTCTTTTAGAGATTTTGGTGAAACTTTTACTGTTGCCTTAGACATATCAAAACTTTTGATAGAGTCTGGCACAAAGCCTTGATCTCAAAATTACTCTACTACAGTTTCTATCCTACTCTGCAGCTTCATCTCAGGTTTCATCTCTGACTGCTCTATTGCTGCTGTGTTAGATGGCCACTGTTCTCTACAATCTATTAACAGTGGTGTTCCTCAGGGTTCTGTCCTGTTACTCACTCTCTTCCTATTATTCATCAGTTATTTTCTAAACCATTCTTAACCTATCAACTCCTATGCTGATGACATCGCCTTACATTTTTCCATGTCTTTTCAGAGACAATTAACTCTTCAGAATGTAAATAGATCGCACAGGGAAGCCACAGAATGCTTGACTTCTAATCTCTAAGATTTCTAAAGTGTGCATAGAAAACTTAGTAGTGTTCAATGCCTCAAAAACTCAATTCCTTCATCTATCTACTTGACACAACCTTGCAGACAACTATCCCCTTGTCTTCAATGACACTCAACTGTCCCCTTCTTCTACACTGAATATCATGGGTCTGTCCTTTACTTATAATCTAAACCGGAAACTTCACATCACATATCTTTACAAAACAGCTTCTATGAAATTTGGTGCTCTGAGGTATCTCTACCAGTTCTTCTCACACTTCAAACTGCTAACTGTGTACAAGGGCCTTATCTGCCCATGTATGGAGTACTCCTCACATGTATGGGGGTTTTCACTCTCAGATAGAGTGGAGTCAAAAGCTTTCTGTCTTATTAATTCCTCTGCTCCATGTAACTGGCTTCAGCCTTTTTCTCACAGCTGCAGTATTGTATCTTTTACTATCCTCTACCTCTATTTTCATGCAAGCCAAGGACGGAGTTTGCTATGGGCAACGTGAGTGACTGCCAAGGGTGCAATCTATTTGTGGGTGTATGAGTACCCCTTCCACCAAAAAATTGCCAATTTTCTACACTAATACTGCTAATTTCCATGTCAAGTCAGAGGAGGGATTGCTGGGGCACCCCTACGATCACATCAACTTGCTGAGTCATGTATACAGGTTGTGTGCCAGAAGAAAGAGGCAAGGGAGAGGTGGGTAGGGGATCAATTTGCACCTGTAAATCTCACTCTCAAAGGTAAAGCAAGAGAGAGAGGGGCAGGGGACAGACTGTCCTCTGGATGATTTAAGATCCCAGGCCACAAACTGTTGCTTCCAAAATAAATTGTATATATTTCTTTCATAAAATTAATATAGACTCCTTATAGCTACATGCTAGACTCATAACAGAGGTGATAGTGTCTGGCATGGAGGTGTACATTCCTCTTTCTTTTTCTCAACCTAAACCTTCTAAACCTTGGTTTAACACAGCCTGTTCTCGTGCTATACATGATAGAGGGATTGCCCACCAAAGGTACTTGAACACTCTATCTCCTGAATCTCATGCACTTTATATTTCTACCTGGAATCATGCCAAGTCTGTTCTTCAACTTGTCAAACATTCCTTCATAAATAGAAAATGTCAGAGTCTTTCAAACTCAAACTCCCCTCGTGACTTCTGGCATCTGGCCAAAAACATCTCCAATAACTTCACTTCTTCATCTTTTCCTCCTTTATTTCATCCTGATGGCACCACTGCCATCTCTTCTGTCTCTAAAGCAGAATTTGTCTCTCAAACCTTTGCTAACAACTCCACCTTGGATGATTCTGGGCTTGTCCCTCCCTCTTGTCCTCCCTCTGACTAAAGTTCTTCGTAATAATGTTTTCCATGCCCTTGCTGGTAAACCCTCAGAACGTTTATGGACCGGATGGGGTCCCTCCTGTTGTTCTCAAAAACTGTGCATCCATGCTTGCACCTTGTCTGGCTAAACTCTTTCATTTATGTCTATTGACTTCTACCTTTTCTTTTCGCTGGAAGTTTACCTACATTCAGCCTGTTCCTAAAAAAGGTGACCATTCTAATCCCTCAAACTTATAGCTTTAATCTCTTGCTTGTCTAAAGTTTTGAATCTATCCTCAATAGGAAGATTCTTAAACATCTGTCACTTAACAATCTTCTGTGATCGTTAGTATGGCATCCGTCAAGGTCGCTGTACTGGTGATCTTCTGGCGTTTCCTTATGGTGTCTTGGTCATCCTTTTTTAGAGATTTTGGTGAAAATTCTGCTGTCGCATTAGACATATCAAACACTTTTGATAGAGTCTGGCACAAAGCTTTGATTTCCAAACAGCTCTCCTACGCTTTTTTTTTTTTTTCTAATCTAAACTGCATTACAGAGGCTTAAAGAAAAAACGTTTTTTATTGGTATCCTTCTCTCTGCAACTTTATCTAAGTTTCCTTTCCAACCGTTTTATTGCAGCCGTGGTAGACGGCCACTATTCTTCCTGTAAATCTATTAATAGTGGTGTTCCTCAGGGTTCTGTCCTGTCACTCATTTTCTTTTTATTATTCATTAATGATCTTTGAAATCAAACTTCTTGCCCCATCCACTCTTACGCTGATGATACCACCCTATATCTTTCCATGTCCTTTCAGAGACGACCAGCCCTTCAGGAGGTCAACAGATCATGCAAGGATGTCACAAAATGCCTGACTTCTGATGTTTCTAAGATTTCTAATTGGGGCAGAGAAAACTTAGTAGTTATCAGTGCCTCAAAAACTCAATTCCTCCTTCTCTCAACTTGACACAATCTTCCAGAAAATTATCCCCTCTTCTTCAGTGACACTCAACTGTCTCCCTTTTCTATGCTGAAAATTCTTTACTCATAATCTTAACTGGAAACTTCACACCTCATCTCTTGTTAAAACAGCTTCTATGAAATTAGGTGTTTTGCAACATCTTCAGTTTTTCTCGCCCCTGCAACTGCTAACTTTGTATAAGGGCCTTAGCTGTCCTTGTATGGAGTTCTCTTCGCATGTTTGGGGGGGGGTTTCACTCACACTGTTTTACTAGATAGGATGGAATCAAAAGCTTTTATATCTCATCAACTTTCTCTTCTGACTGACCATTTTCAGCCCCTTTCTCACTGCCAAAATGTTGCATGTCTTTCCATCTTTTATTGCTATTTTTATGCTAACTACTCTACTGATCTTGCTAACTGCATGTCTCCCCTCCTCTTGTATATATATATATATATATATATATATATATATATATATATATATATATATATATATATATATATATATATATATTTCTATCATGGACACCTGTTTTTCATACAAAAAAACTAGCAAATCCATTGTTTCACTTACTTTCGTCCGTTGAGATTTCAAAAATTCTGCCTGGCGCTATGCCTGCCAGCGCGGTGCCTGGCGCTGCCGATGGGGTCGGCTGCGCTGCCCCTCAGTTTATTCTCGACTTGCATCATGTTCTCACGCGCTGTGCTTCCATCCCTGTTTCGCTTCTTCCTGTTTTCACGTCGGAGGACCTTATGGGCAGCATGCTCATCCAGAGCAGCCTGTTGCTGCTTGGGAGAGTGGTTTGCTGATGGACGTGGCTGTGGCTGCTTCCACGCCTTGTTCTTCCGGCTCTCAGTCATCTTCTAAGTCTTCTAGATGCTCAAGACCAGACTGCACCAGGGTCTTGTGCAGTTTCCTCCAGGACCCTCATTCTGTTTGTGTTAATTGCAGGGATATCTGCAACCCAGGTAAGAGGTGTGGTGAGTGTTCTACTTGGAGCAGTGATAAAGTCCTTGCCGCCTATAAGTACCAGTGTGGTTTTAGGCGCAGGAGGTTCGCTAAGGCAAAACATTTCCATAGTTCTGTTGCCCACCCTTTTTGTAATGTCTCCTGTGATGTAGGCACGTTGGAGTCTCTTAAGGCACCTTCTTCTGTTCAGGGGACAAGGGATTCACCGGCTGCCTCTGTTTTGTCCAACATTCATGGCGGTTTGGAGATGTTGTTTCAGGACGGTAGTGTTTTGTCCCAGGACAAGCTCACAGCTGGGGATTTGGCAGTAAGCCTGGCCTCCCCCCCCACCCCTTTGCTTTGGGTGAAGGCCCGGCTGGGAGAGACGCTTGCCCCCTTGCCTTGTCTCCCCGCCCACAGGATGGCATGCTCACTCCTTACCCATCAGCTGCCTCCTCTGTCCTTTCAGCCGACAGGGGCCTAGTGTCTGATGACCCTATGGCCCAGCAAACCCACTGTCTTGCTCATACTAGCTCTCACAGCGGCCATGTTGACTCTGTTTCTGCTGATGTATCTCGTTCCCGGACTGACCTGCACAGACAGCCATCGTCCTGGAGGTGATCTTTTTCTCGCCGATTGGCGTGTCCTGCTTGGGTCTCCTCTCCCTTCTTGTTCTGGGTGGCAGGACTTGGGTGCCTCGACGTCCCCAGGGCCTGGCGGGGCAAGACATGATTTAGAGAGGCATGATGGGATCCCAACAGGCCTGGAGGGGGATGAGGGGCGTGAGTTCTTCTCCATGTACCATCACATGATAAACTACATTGACTCAGTGTTTGAGGATGCAATGGGCCAGCAGATTGACCTGGAACACCCAGTTGCCCCGGGTACCAGCACCACACCTACAAAAAAGGGACCCATCCTCCTTGGAAGGGCACAGCCTGTAAGGTTTTTCATGGAGCAAGCCTACAGTGCTTATTTGAAGGCAGATGAGAAGAAACCTACCTCATTTTGCTATCCTTTGGGCAAGTTTGCTAATATTTACAGTGTGGTGGGTCAGGAGGTTTACAGGAAAGTTGCCTTGGTTAACTCTAGCTTCCACACTGCCCTAAACCCAAGAGCCTCGCGTCCTCCGTGAGCACCCGGAGGTGGCCAGGATGGAGGGGGGTGGTTGCCAGGTCTAGAGATGCCCTAAACTACTCCTTTTGGTGCTTGGGGACCATGCATCTTCTGGCAGCTTGCAATCTCTCTGCATACCTCTTAGACCTGGTGGAGCAGCTCTTTGAAGCTGTACATATGATGCTTAATGACACTTGCAGGGACTTGACTTACGTTATCACCAACTTGCGGGCCTGGAGGAGGGAGGCTTACCTCGGCCGCCTCAGACCCTCCTTCTCGCAGGTCGAAAAGGGCATCCTTTGAAAGTCTTCCATTTTTATCCCTCTCCTTATAGATAAGGACCGACTTCAGGAGGCGCTCCAGTCCTCCAAGAGTAATGCTGATAGGATGCTCCATGAGGCCGCACTCAGAGCTCTTGCCCGGCCGCATCCTGCTCTGGGTTTGGTGGAGCGTGGTCCCTGGCCTTCTACCACCACAGCTGTAAGGCCCTCTGCCACTCCCACCCAAAGACCGCCCATCGCCGTTTGTGCCAGGGACTCCCGGGGTGGGTTTTGCAGCTCTCACTCTTCTTGTCCCGGTGGGCAAGGACGTGGATAGAAGGACAAGCCCTTTCAGAAGTGACAACCTCCCTTACCGGGGGGCAGTTGCAGGCTGTCTAGCCCACAGGTGGGAGTGGCTCAAGATAGGGGCAGAGACGTGAATTCTTGACATTATGAGGGAAGGCTACAGGATTCCCTTCTCTGCCCTCCTGCCACTCACAACCCACTTCAAGGAACCCAGAGGTTATGCCCCAGGATCACTCAAAGAACAAGCGCTTCGGTTGGAGATCCAACAACTAAAGGACAAGGGTGCCATAGAGGAAGCACCCTCTACCCTGGGGTTTTTACAGCCACATATTTGTGGTTCCGAAGGCCTCGGGAGGTTTCTGACCCATCATTGACCTCTCCATCCTAAACAAGTACGTCGTCACTACCAAGTTCAAGATGGAGATGGTCAGGACCATCATGTCTGCAATACAACAGGACGACTGGATGGTGTCTCTCGATCTGAAGGACGCCTATCTCCAGGTGCCCGTCCATCCAGACAGCTGGCATTTCCTGTGCTTTACCTGGGAGGGCTGCCACTTACAATTTCGAGTTCTTTGCTTCATTCTCTCTACTGCCCCACAAGTCTTCACTCAACTCATGGCTCCTGTGTCAGTGGACTTCCATCGTCAGGGCTTCTGCATTCTCCGGTATCTGGACGACTGGTTAGTCCTGGCTTTGTCAGCAGATGAGGCTCAAAGAGCCACAGCTTGTCTCATCGACATTGTTCCATTCTGGGGATCTGCATAAATTGGGAAAAGTCTTCCTTGACTCTAGAACAGGAGAAGACCTTCCTCGGGATGCTGATTCGCTCTCCTTCTTTGAGGGTTTTCCCGATGCTGGGGAGGATACACAACCTACAGAATACAATTCGGTCCTTCCTCAGTTGTCCGTCCCCACCTGCAAAGGACTGGTTGCAACTTCTCGGGCACTTGTCCTCCGTCATTCATCTAGTGCCAGGATCGAGGAGGAGAATGCGCCTTGTGCAGATTCAGCTGAACCAGCAGTGGGACAGACAGTCGACGGCAGATGACCATCCCATCCTCTGGGACCCCAGCAGTCGTCGGGACCTGGAGTGGTGGCTGGAGGACAAGAACTTGGCACAAAGTCAATCCCTCCAACTGGCTATCCCGGACATCTTTCTCTTTCCAGATGCTTTAAACGAAGGGTCGGGGGCTTCTCTCCTTCAGGACTCGGTGAGTGGACTCTGGGACAGCCGAGAGAAGTCTCTCCATATCAACATCTTGGAACTCAGGGCAATTTTCCTGGGGCTCCAACACTTTGTGGACATGCTGCAGAATTCTGTTGTTGCTGTTTTCTCTGACAACGCCATGGCGCTCGCGTACTTTAGCAAAGAGGGGGTACCCACTCCACCCTCCTCAACAACGAGGCTTAGGAGATCCTAGACTGGGTAGAGGTTAATTCAGTGGGAATTCTGACCCAGTTTGTAAGGGGCTCCGACAACGTGATAGCTGACTGCATCAGCAGGCAACACCAGATTCTGTCCACAGAGTGAACACTGTATATGGACGTGTGCCGTCATTTGTGGCAGGTATGGGGCTACCTGACTGTTGATCTCTTCGCCACACGTCTCAACTACAGGATCCTGAACTTTGTCTCTCCATTTCAGGATCCCGAAGCAATTGCCATGGATGCCTTTCTTTACAATTGGGACAACCAAGACCTGTATGCCTTCCCTCCTTTTTCTCTCATCAGGAAGGTGCTCAACAAACTTCGGGCTTCCAGCAACACCAGGCTCATCCTGATTGCGTCATTTTGGCTGCAGAGAGAGTGGTTTCCAAACCTGTTTGAGGCATCACGAGAGCCACCCCAATGCCTTCTGCTGCGGAGGGACCTCTTGACTCAGCCCCACACCCACAGGTTCCACTGCGGTCTCCACGGGCTTCAGCTGACAGGGTGGAGACTGTCAAGCGATACTTGAGATACAGAGGCTTCTGCTCTAAGGTGGCACAGTTCTTGGTACATGATAAGAGGCCTTCTGCTTTTTTAAACTATCAGCACAAATGGAAGAGGTACAGGAAACGGTGCAAGAACAACAGGCATACTGTTTCCAACCCCACGGTCCAGAAAGTCGCAGATTTTCTTGTTTATTTGCGCCAGGTTTGTAATCTTGTCACCTCTGCTATCAAGGGCTACAAGGCCATGCTTAACAGTGTTCTGGTAATCAGAGGGTTGGACCTCAACAAAGACCAGGTGCTGAGGCTTATTATCAGAGCCTGCTCTTCCCAGCCACTGAGGCGTACCAAGGATCTTAGACCTTCCTGGAACTTGGATGTGGTTCTTTGCTATTTAATTAACCAAGGCTCCCTTTGAACCTCTGTGGCTCTTGTCCACCAGAGACCTGACTAGGAAGACCCTTTTTCTGCTTGCTCTTGCTACAGCACAGAGGGTAGGAGAGATCCAAGCACTCTTTCACAAGACGAGCTGGCAGGGACAGGATCTGCTGGTCTCTTATCTTCCTGAGTTTATTGCCAAGACAGATACAGATGCCCACAGTACTCCACGGGAATTCCGTATTAAGAGCCTTGCTACCGTCGTGGGTTCTGAGGATGTGGAGAGACTACTATGTCCCGTTCAGGCTTTGCCTACAACACCCCGAAACCTCTTTCTTGCTATTAAGTGTCCTTCCAGACCTATGTCCAAGGCAGCAATTTCCTTCTTCCTCTGGGATACCATCAAGTCAGCCCACGCTTCTTCCTGCTGCGAGCTTAAGGTCCGTGCCCACAACATCCATGGCATTGCTACCTCTATGCTCATGTGGAAGAACTGCTCTGTTACCACTATCTTGAGGGCAGCCTGCTGGAGGATGCAATCTATCTTTGCTGACCATTATCTCTGGGAAATAGTAAGACAGGATTGGGATATCTTCGCCTTGGATCCAGTGGTCACTGCTGGACATGTAGTTGACTAACTACTGCACCTGGCCATGCACAACCTTAGGAAGTATGCTCAAGGTTGCTTGTGATAGAAATGTAATTTTTAATGCTAAAATTAATTTCTTCACGTACCTGTTTTTCATACAAAAACAAGTGCTCTCCCTTCCTCCCCCTGTCTGATTCAACACACATGAGAATTAACTGAGGGGCAGCGCCGGGCACCACGCTGGCAGGAGTAGCCCCAGGCGGAATTTTTTGAAATCTCGGCGGATGAAAGTAAGTTAAGCGGTGGAACTGCTAGTTTTTTTGTATGAAAAACAGGTAAGTGAAGAAATTAATTTTAGCATATAAAATTACATATTTTGTGTGTATATTTACCTAGTTTTATTTACCTAGTTGTAGTTTACGGGAGGGGAGCAAGCTCATATTGACCCGTCTTTATACCTTGTTTCGCCCTGCTTAGCTTTGAAACTGTGAACACTGACTGGATTTAAGATGTCTATATCTAATCCATTCCAGGTGTCCACAGCTCTATGAGGGAAACTGTACTTCTTAATGTCTCTTATGCATTGCACCTTCTTCAATTTTTTCCCATGTCTCCTTGTAGTCCTTGTATTTGTGTGTGTGTGTGTGTGTGTGTGTATTTACCTAGTTGTATTTACCTAGTTGTAGTTTTACAGGGCCTGGGCTTTATGCTCGTGTGGTCCCGTCTCCATATCTACGCTTATCCAATTTTTCTTTAAAACTATGTACACTCTTTGCTGATACCACTTCCTCACTCAAACTGTTCCAAGTCTCAACACATCTTTGCGGGAAACTAAATTTTTTAACATCTCTCAGACATCGTCCCTTCCTTAGTTTCTTACTATGCGATCTTGTGCTTCTAAAGTCATATTCTTCTCTCAGGATCAGTTTCTCATTATCCACTTCATCCATTCCGTTAATCAATTTATAAACTTGTATCAGATCCCTCTCTCTTCTCTGCTCCAAGGTTGGTAGATCCATTGCCTTTAGTCTCTCCTCATATGCCATCCCTTTAAATTCTGGAACCATTCTTGTAGCCATTTTTTGTAGTCTCTCTAATTTTCTTATGTGTTTCTTTTTATGGGGAGTCCACACAACTCCTGCATATTCCAATCTAGGTCTTATTTTAGTACTTATCAATTTCTTCATCATTTCCTTGTCCATATAGTGAAATGCTACTCCAATATTCCTTAGCAAATTATACGTCTCTCTGAAAATTCTATCAATATGGCTACTTCTTCTTTAGGTCTATATTTCGGAACATATTCCCTGACCCCAGTTTTGTATATTTCCAAAAATAAGTTATATTTCTCTTGAACCGTTAATGAGTTTTCCATCTCCTCCCAGTTTACGTTTTTAAAATAGTTCTTGAGATTCTCAATATCATCCTTTCTGTAATTTAATCGGTCTCCTTTGTATGATTCATCTCTATCTTCCTTTGTGTGTGTGTGTGTGTGTGTGTGTGTGTGTGTGTGTGTGTGTGTGTGTGTGTGTGTATATTTACCTAGTTGTATTTACCTTGTTGTAGTTTTACAGGGTCTGGGCTTTATGCTCGTGTGGCCCCGTCTCCATATCTACACTTATCCAATCTTACTTTAAAAGTATGCACACTCGTTGCAGACACTACTTCTTCATTCAAACTGTTCCACGTCTCAATACATCTTTGCGGGAAACTATATTTTTTAACATCTCTCAGACATCTTCCCTTTCTCAACTTTTTACTATGCGATCTTGTGCTTCGAATGTCATATTCTTCTCTCAGGATCAGTTTCTCATTATCCACTTGGTCCATTCTGTTGATCAATTTATAAACTTGTATCAGATCTCCTCTCTCCCTTCTTTGTTCCAGGGTTGGTAGATCCATAGCCTTTAGTCTCTCCTCATATGTCATCCTTCAAATTCTGGAACCATTCTTGTAGCCATTTTTTGTAGTCTCTCCAACTTCCTTATGTGTTTCTTTTCATGGGGGGTCCACACTACTCCTGCATATTCCAATCTGGGTCTTATTATAGTACTTATCAATTTCTTCATCATTTCTTTGTCCATGTAGTGAAATGCTACTCCAATATTCCTTAGCAAATTATATGTTTCTCTAAAAATTCTATCAATATGGCTTACCGGTTGATTGTTTTCTTCCATCGTCACTCCTAAGTCCTTTTCCTTTTTAACTTTCTCCAGTTCTACTCCATCTCCCATCTTATAGATTCCCACGAGTCGTCTTTCACTCTACCATTTCCACGACATGGGTTTTGTCCACATTGAATTCCATTTCCCACTTTTTACTCCATTCCCAGATCTTATTTAGGTCTTCTTGCAGTATTTCACAATCCTCCTTTTACTTTATAACTGCACAGTTTTGTATCATCTGTAAACAGATTTATGTAGCTGTTCACTCCTGGCATGACGTTAATATAAATGAAGAAAAGTATTGGTGCCAATACTGACCTCTGTGGCACTCCGCTTTCTACTGCTCTCCACTTGGACTTCATATCTTTAACTACCGTCCTTATTTCTCTCCCCCTCAAATGATTTTCTATCCATCTCAATGTGCTTCCTTTTAAGCCACCCTTCTCCTCTGTCTTCCATAGTAATCTTGCATGTGGCACTTTGTCAAATGCCTTTTTTAAATCCAAATAAATACAGTCAACCCATCCCTCTCTCTCTTGTACTCTATCAACTATTCTAGAATAGAAACTCAATAAATTAGTTACACACGACCGTCTTTTTCATTGTGTGCGTGTGTGTGTGTGTGTGTGTGTGTGTGTGTGTGTGTGTGTGTGTGTGTGTGTGTGTGTGTGTGTGTGTGTGTGTGTGTGTGTGTGTGTGTGTATTCACCTAGTTCACCTAGTTGTAATTTTACAGGGCCTTGTGTGGCCCCATCTCCATATCTACACACATCCAACTTTCCTTTAAAACTATGCACACTCCTCGCTGACACCACCTCCTCACTCAAACTATTCCACACCTCCACACATCTCTGTGGGAAACTATATTTCTTCACATCCTTCAAGCATATTCCCTTGGCTATCTTTTTACTATGCGATCTCGTAGTTCTATTTAAATTTTCCTCTCTCAACATCATTTGCTCATTATCCACTTCATCCAAACCATTCAACAGTTTATAAACCTGTATTAAATCTCCTCTTTCTCTTCTTTGTTCCAAGGTAAGCAAATTAATTTCTTTTAATCTCCTCATAGGTCATTTCTGCCAATTCCAGAACCATTTTTGTTGCCATTCTCTGCAATCTCTCCAACTTCCTTATATGCTTCTTTTTATAAGGGGACCAAACCACCCCAGCATATTCCAATCTTGGTCTAATTACCGTACTAATTAATTTCTTCATCATATCTTTATCCATATAATGAAAGGCTAATCCAATATTTCTAATCAAATTATATGTTTCTCAAAACATCTTGTCAATATGAGCCTCAAACTGCCCATGGTCTTGTATTATCACTCCCGAATCCTTTTCCTTTTCCACTTTTTTCAACACTACTCCTTCACCCATCTTATATGACCCTCTTGGCCGTCTTCCACTCTTCCCCATCTCCATTACATGACTTTTGCTCAGATTAAATTCCATCTCCATGTGTGTGTGTGTGTAATTCACTGTTTGACCTGCTGCAGTCTCTGACGAGACAGCCAGACGTTACCCTACGGAACGAGCTCAGAGCTCATTGTTTCCGATCTTCGGATAGGCCTGAGACCAGGCACACACCACACACCGGGACAACAAGGTCACAACTCCTCGATTTACATCCCGTACCTACTCACTGCTAGGTGAACAGGAGGGGCTACACGTGAAAGGAGACACACCCAAATATCTCCACCCGGCAGGGGAAACGAACCCCGGTCATCTGGCTTGTGAAGCCAGCGCTCTAACCACTGAGCTACCGGGCCGTGTGTGTGTGTGTGTGTGTGTGTGTGTGTGTGTGTGTGTGTGTGTGTATAGTATTTAGCTCCTTTATTGATGAATTAAGCAAATAAGTAATGGCCATCGATAGCATGGAAATATTATGTGGTCTGATTGTACTATCTGTGAAATTTATTTTCAGACTGAGAAGACGAGAAGAGGAGAGATCACACCATTCAATAGAAGAAAGTGACTCTGACTGTGTGTGTGATGAATCTGAAGAGCAAGAAGTGGAGGCCCTAGCACCAAGAGGACTGGGAGTAGTCAGGGTTTCTGGGTCAAGAGACAAATTCACAGATTCTCAGGAGTAAGATTCCATAGTTTATTGTCAGTATTGAATGGTGAAATATTGTATAGAGTCAACTGAAATATTAGGATTTTTCTAGTATGTATTCCTGATTTGTTTATGTACACATTGTGAAATAGCACTGAAAATAGAGTAATTGTACACTTTGCTGCAGTGTATCAGTAATTTTATTTGCATCTAATATTTTTTTCAGAACTCTACATATTGTATATGATGGCTCATAAGACACACTTTTTCTTCCGCAAAAAAGTCTCAGGAAATGGGCCTACATTGTATGAGGCCAAGGTTCAGTATTGAGGCAGTGGTTGGTGGTCAGTCTCTGGCAACAGAGGCTATAAGATTAAACGCCAGACATCTTTGCACATATAAACAAAGTGATGATTGATACTGCACCATAAAACAATTTTTTCTTTAAAGGTAACAATATATAATAGGTCATATTTACCAGTAATTCACATAGAATGACACATGTCAGGAAGGTTTTCTATACATCACATGAACCAAAACAAAACATGGAATCAGCAGTCTTGATATTAACAAGAGCAAGACTCACTGTGTTCTTTACAGTGTTACTCCTTGAGGTAGGACACACTTTCACACAATTAAAGTGCACCTATCATTTAACACTCTTACCTGACATACATGTAAAAAAAATATGAAAAAAGAAAAATTATGATAAATAGGCCTGTAGTCTCTCACAGTCAGTACTGATGCCATATACCAGTTACATGTTTACATAACCATCTCACAACTTGATTGCTACATAAGCTAGTAGCAAATATTAAAGTTTTTAAATGCAAAATACTGGGATCTAATAATTATCTGAATGCATGTGAGTCTTCAAATGTCAGGTGAAATCCTTCAATTCATATTCAGAGCTTAAATCTGCTCATCTACCTTCTTTTTTTTTTTTTCTTTTTTTTTTTTTCATTTCAATGTCTGCCAAAACTAGGTACATCTTATGAGCCCATGTGCCTTATGAGCCATCAAATACGCTAAGGTGTTACTTGAACTTGAAACTTATTATGTTATGGACTCCCAAAATCTATTTCCAATTTTCATAAAGAATGTTGCTAAATTGTTGTCACTTGAATTAGCTTCAAATTTTCGGTTTAGTTAGAGAAACTGATCTTGCCTTTTGATGTATAGAAAACCCCCAGTTATCATGGGGTTGTCCTAAAGGCACCTGTGAATTACAGTACTAAAGTCTGCATTATACTCATATTGATACTACTCCTCAAATGTCTATTTATTATCTCTATTAACCAGTAAACTGAGTAATAGGGTTCCAGTAATTATACCCATGTTGTTCAATTATCAACATAAAAGAAGAAAAAAAAATTTCTAAGAAAATAGTTTTTACTGTTATAAGATGAAAAATTGCAGGGAAAAAGTATAGAAAAACCAACTATTGGTTCATTACTGGAAGTAGTGGTCAGAGAGTGAATGTTTCATTGAGCTGGTAGATAGTTGTTGTGGTGGTGAGTGAGCTGATGGATAAATGGTTGTTGTAGTGGGGAGGAGGATGTCTAGATATAGTTGAGATTTACTTATTTCTGATCATCTAATTTCTGGTCATTTATTTCTATTTGTACAGTAAACTATGCTATTTTTATGTAGCATAATATAAACTAAAAGTTTCTTTTACTGTAATGGTAAAGCACAATTTTGCATCATCAGCAATTTTGCATCATCATCAACTAAATTAATATACCTAGTCACTCCATACTGTATTTCATTTACATATACCTGGAACATAATGGGGGCTAACGCTGGCCCTTGTGGGAGTGAGTGAAAGTGGTACGTGTTCTTAAGGCCGAAAAGGCTTCTGTCACATAAATACAGTAATACCTCGAGATAAGATCGCCCCAACATACAATTGTTTTTGTATACAACGAAAAATGTCATATAATTTACGCATTGAAATACGAAGATATTTTTAACCCCTTCAATACGGTGACGCCTATGTAGGCGTCATGAAGCCCCAGTAGCAAATACGGTGACGCCTACGTAGGCGTCATATTTCTTTTCCGAGCTTTCTTCAGTTCAGTTGTCCCGTATAGTGTGTTGGATACCAACTACACACACCGTATGCTGTCTTTGAAATCCTAGTGCTCCTCCCACCATCCTTGTCTCCACCAATCACTAAAGATAAGCTACATGCATCCCTGCCTTGTGTCTAAAATTACCCAATGGCATAGACTGTTCCCATCTCTCTCTCTCTCTCTCTCTCTCTCTCTCTCTCTCTCTCTCTCTCTCTCTCTCTCTCTCTCTCTCTCTCTCTCTCTCTCTCTCTCTCTCTCTCCTCTCTCTCTCTCTCTCTCCCTCTCCCTCCATCTCCTTCCCTCTCCCCTCTCCCTCTCGAAGATAAGTTACATGCGGTGTCCCGCCTTGTAACATTTAGTGGCACACACACACACACACACACACACACACACACACACACACACACACACACACACACACACACACACACACACACACAAAATACAACAAATTTTCTAATCTCTCTCTCTCTCTCTCTCTCTCTTCTTTCTTTCTTTCTTTCTTTCTTTCTTTCTTTCTTTCTTTCTTTCTTTCTTTCTTTCTTTCTTTCTCTCTCTCTCTCTCTCTCTCTCTCTCTCTCTCTCTCTCTCTCTCTCTCTCTCTCTCTCTCTCTCTCTCTCTCTCTCTCTCTCTCTCTCTCTCTCTCTCTCTCTCTCTCTCTCTCTCTCTCTCTCCTCCCCTCTTCCTCTTGAAAGATAAACTACATGCATCCCGCTTGTGTCTAAAATATTAGCAAATGTCACTCTCTCTCTCTCTCTCTCTCTCTCTCTCTCTCTCTCTCTCTCTCTCTCTCTCTCTCTCTCTCTCTCTCTCTCTCTCTCTCTCTCTCTCTCTCTCTCTCTCTCTCTCTCTCTCTCTCTCTCTCTCTCTCTCTCTCTCTCTCTCTCTCCTGTCGCCTGTTCTGATACCACTCTCATTCAAAAGTTGTCTCCCTGTAACATGGCGAGAGACCCGAGGTATAGAAGTAAGGTGTGCGGGAGAGGTGGCGGAATCAGACACAGTGAAATCACTCTCGCTCCCACTATCCATGGTTGGTGACACAGTGACATAGAGCATATGTTTACTCCTGATGAGTGTTGCCAGCTCACAAGCAAAGAAAACGGGAAGAAAATAGCCAAAATATATCCGTAAAAAGTCTAAATGTCTATCGACGTGCCCCAAGTCTTGCATGATGAACGTCTATCGATGTGTCCCGAGTTTTGCGGGTTAAGTTGTTATTTTGGGCAATATAGTTAATTTATATTGTGCATACAATAAACATTGTATTTATCTTATATTAAATCTATATTTGGTTGGTATTTAAAGCATGTTAATTTTTTTTTTGGGGGGGCGGGTAAATTCATATCACAAGAATTAATTAATTCTATTTCCATGAATTTCTATGGGAAAAATTGATTTGATATACAATTTTTTTTATATACAACGATCGTCACGGAATGAATTAAATTTGTATGTCGAAGTACCACTGTACATGTCAGTTTAGTACATGAAATGTCTATGTGAATTTGGTACTTGCCACGTACTCATATGACACCCCCGTCTCTTAGTTTTACAGGTGCTTTGTTGCTTTAGTACATGGTTATTAAACTTTTAACTGCCACTGGAAACTGGTACATGTCTTTTAAGTATGTGTGAGTGTAGTATGTGGTGGTGTCACATTTGTATGTATTAGAAAGGTAACATATAAGGTGTAAAGACTTTGTAAAGCCCCTTACACATGAAGGGCATGATCGGCGAGCAGACATTGTTACCAATTTGTGGTGTGGATGGCGATAACGAGTGTAGATGATGTCACTGATGAGGAAAGCATGGGAAAACTATCAGAGTGCTTGTGGTTGAGGCACTGGATGGCCGCCTGACTAGGGACCATGTTGCCAGACACAAAATGTTGCAAGTCAACACTGCCTTCCGTAGGTATCTGTGTTAAGTGTACAAAAGCTAGCGTTAAGCTATAGAGAATCAATCAATACATTTATATTTAAACTGCCCGGCAACAATTCTTACGTCTCATGTTGTCGTGTTCAACACAATTCATGCTAGTCATCGTTGCACTTGCCAGCACAGCTGACTCCACTCTGCCCTCTGCTCTGTATCTGTCTGGTCCAAATCGTTCGCCTGCCTATTGGTTATCTTAACTGCCTTAAAATGGCAGACTATCACATGACAGAAGGTAAATGTAAAGGCAGCATTGTTTACGTTTCCGAAGGCCATATTTTCGTGAAAGACCGGCAATATCAGTCCAAGTTACATGTTAGGTGTTGGCTTTTTTTACAACTGGCCTGAAGTGCCCAGCAAGAGCACACATTTGTCTCAACACTGACAAACTAGAAGTTAAAGTGCCTAACCGTGATAGTGGCTCTCAAGAAGTTGAGCTTGGCAAGAAAGATCTGAGGATACATGTCAAGGAAATGGTCATTGCTGAGCCTCCACGTAATCCAAGAGAGGTCTTTGATGAGGTTGCCGTGATGTAAGCGATGGGATTGCCAGTCAAGTGTCATACAATAACATCAGAAGCAGCTCTGGAATGAGCACCTGAAGCTGCAACCCACCCCCTGCCCTCTTGTCCCCAGGAGGCTGACCCTGCAATATAGGTGAGCATGTACAACCACATTTTATCAGGGTCAAAGTGTTATTGACAACCATATAGCTGTTTACTTGTGGAGGAATGACATTCAGCAAGTGTTGGTGAGTAATGCATCATTCTGTTGCATGAAATTATATGATATGGTTATAAAACGATGTAAAATGTTTGATTCTATGGTATGTTTACTACTTCTCTTGTGATATGTTATAATGTATGATCGTACGTTAAGTTTACTACTTTCCTATGATAACTACTTAATCAATAAGAACTACTTCTAACTTAACATATATGTAATGATTTATATTACTCTCCATTTTCCTTTCTAATTTCTCTCTTCTCTTTTTTTTTGCCTGGTATTATATCTGTTCTCTTTTTTTAGGGGCAAGTTCAGGAAATGGTGACGGATTCCATGTTTAAGACCGTGCCAAAGCTGTTCAAACTGCATCTCATGTTCTTTGGCCTGTTTGGTGACAACTTCCTGCCCCTGTTCTCCACCTTGATGACTGGCAAACCAGAGGTGCTGTACAGTGCAGTGTATGAGACTATTTCAATTAAGTATCCCAACTTGAAGCCATGCAAAGTACACACTGATTATGAGTGTGCGATACATTCAGCTATACTGTCTGTCTGGCCAGAGGCAGAAGTGGAAGGCTGTTACTTCCACCACAATCAGGTAAGATTTTTTTTACTTGTTTTTCTTTAACTTTAAACTTTCTACTCTTTCACTTTCCATTCATACTTTTAATAGTACAAATTAGTATTATCTTGCAGGCTGTGGGAGAACATCATGGTATGTAGCCTTGTCCCAGCTTACCACAACAAGGAGTTACTGTTTAGGAAGTGGGTGAAGAGCTTTTTTGCCCTGCCCCTTCTTCCCAATCACAAGATTGAAGAGGGCTTTGGTTTGCTGAAAAGCAGTAGGCCCCAGATCCACCACGACGGTGTTCCTCTCAATACGCAAGTCATCAGCTTTGTGGTCTACTATGAGAGGTTCTGGATGGGTGAGATGAGGGACAAAATGTGTGTGTGGGGTAGTGCTCATTGCACTAACAACAGAGACCAGCTTTCGCATTCAGGCTGACCAGGAGGTTGTTGCCCAGGAGGAGGATGCTTCGGTGGTTGCTGCACAGGAGATTGCTGCCAGGAGGTTGTTGGCCAGGAAGCTGCTGCCAAGAAAAAATTCAACCGTTGTGCTGTCTGCTTGCAGGAGAACATCTCGGTCACACGGCCCATTTACTTGGTGCTGTGTGGCCATGGGGACATATGTAAGGAGTGTGTTCAGAAAGTTTCCACCAAGACCTGCCACCTGTGTAGGGCTGAAATCTTTACTTTTGTTCAGGTTATTGTCAATGACTAATTACAGATTTACTTTGTCTGGAATGTGATTGATTGCGATTGATTAATTGTGATTGATTGATTGTGTTAGAAGCAAGTGGATGCAAAAGGATGTAGTTGATAACTTTTGACAATAAAGGTATATATTCATTATAATGTACTTATATTATCATTAACCACATATCTAAAGGACAGTGGTCAAGAAAACCATGTACTTAGTACATTACTGCAGAAAAACTAGGTACTTAGTTCTAGTATTTATAAAAAAAACCATGTAATTAAATGACAAGTTATACGTACTAAAATGACAGTGAAGGCTACTTTAAACCCAAGGGACAAGGGTAATTAGTACGTGAAATCATGTACTTAAGTGACCATACTTATGAAACACTGGATCATGAACTTAAATGACATGTGACCACGTACGTTTGAAACACGTACCAAAGTCCCCCACCCCCTTGTGGTACTCCACTTGTTAGTTTACTCCAGGATGAGTATGTATCTCTGATCACAGTTCTCATCTCTTTGTCCTTCAAGTAATCCCCTATTCAATATAACATTACTCCTTCCAGTCCTCCTATGTTCTTTAACTTCCAAAGTAGTCTGCTATGAGGGATTTTATCAAAAGCCTTTTTTATGTCTAGGTGCACAGTGTCCCCCCATCCATCTCTGCTCTCCAGTCCTTCTACTACTCTTGAGTAGAAACTTAGTAAATTTGATTCACATCATCGTCCTGTCCTGAACCCAAATTGTCTGTTCGATATAACTTTCTTTTAGTCCAGATATTTAACCCATTTTTCACATATCTTCTCCACAACACTTGTAAGTGACACTGGTCTGTAATGTAAGGGCTCAGTTTACTTTCCTCCTTTGAATATTGTGATTATGTTAGCTCTCTTCCATTCCAGTGGTATTCTCCCTTCCTTTAACCCCTTCGTGCGGGATGTTAAAAAAGCCCGCCTGTATGATATACGGGTGGTAGTGCCACGCGCCCGAGCGCGGGAAACTCGTGCAAGCTTGTCATACTTGTCGTCTTTGTGTATTATGCTGCTAGTTTTTAGTCACTATATCGCCTTCGAAGAGGAAAGTGGACGCTTCTCTCTTCGGAGAAAAGAGAGAGAGAGAGAGAGAGAGAGAGAGAGAGAGAGAGACATTTGCTAATAGAGAGAGAGAGAAAGAGAGATTAGAAAATTTGTTGTTTGTGTGTGTGTGTGTGTGTGTGTGTGTGTGTGTGTGTGTGTGTGTGTGTGTGTGTGTGTGTGTGTGTGTGTGTGTTTTCACGAATGTTACAAGGCGGGGCGCATGTAACTTATCTTTCGAGAGGAGAGGGGAGGAGGAAGGAGATGGGGAGGAGGAAAGGGAGATGGGGAGGAGGAAGGAGATGGGGAGGAGGAAAGAGAGATGGGGAGGAGGAAGAGAGAGAGAGAGAGAGAGAGAGAGAGAGAGAGAGAGAGAGAGAGAGAGAGAGATGGGAACAGTCTATGCCATTGGGTAATTTTAGACACAAGGCAGGACGCATGTAGCTTATCTTTAGTGATTGGTGGAGACAAGGATGGTGGGAGGAGCACTAAGATTTCAAGGACAGCATACGGCGTGTGTAGTTGGTATCCAACACACTATACGGGACAACTGAACTGAAGAAAGCTCAGAAAAGAAATATGACGTCTACGTAGGCGTCACCGTATTTGCTACTGGGGCTTCATGACGCCCACATAGGCGTCACCGTAGTGAAGGGGTTAATGAGCTGATAACCATTTCCCAAATTGGTTCTAACAGTTGATCCTTTAGTGCCCAGCTGACACACCATCTGGCCCCATTGCTTTTCTGATATCCAAATTTTCTAGTAGTCTTTGAATTTCTTGCTTGTGCACTATGATTTCCTGCAAACCTTGACTACTGAATGTTCTATTTGGTTTTGTAAACCCCTCTTCTTCAGTGAAAACAGTTTTGAAGCTCTCTTCATAATTTCACTCATTTCCTCTGCTGTTTGGTATGTCTTCCCTCCTTTAACTATTTTTTCTATTACTTCCTTATTCTTCATCTTAGCATTTGTATATTTGTAGAAAAGCTTGGGTTCATCTTCGCATTTCCACAGCACATCTTTCTCAAAGTTTCTTTCTTTCTCTCCCCTTATTCTAATACATTAGTGTCTTGCATCCCTATACTGCTGTCTGTTGCTTTAATTTTTCTGCTTTTTGAGTTTCTTCTATACATCTACCATTGTACCAGGCTTGTATACTGTTCTTTACTCTATAGATTGGTACGTATTTCCTCATTTCCTTGTTATACTTCAGTAGGAATTATTCATATTTCTCCTATACTGTCATTCCATTCATAATGTTCCTCCATTCTATAGCACCAAAAAATTGTCAACTTTTCAAAATTTACTATTGCATAATTTAATCTCTCCTTTTTGTAGTCTTCTCTGTATCTTAACACATCCTCTTACTGCATTTCTAATTCTAACGTTAATGGTCAATTCTTCCCATTGGACTTTGATAATGTATGATAGGAGAGGGCTCCAGCTTTGTGAATACCAAGTCAAGCAATGATGGTTCTTCTTCCCCTCTGTATTGTGTTGATTCTTCCACCCACTGATCCACTGTATTCACCTTAGTTAACTGTAATATCTCCTCGCTCCACGATCCAGCATTACCCATTACTTCATCTCTCCAGTATACTCTTTTGCAGTTGAAGTCTGCTACTAATGATATTTTTCCATCTCTTCCAATCATATTATCATATACAGTAATACTCCTCTTAACAAACGTCCGTTTAACGAATTTCCGGTTTAACGTACTATATAAAGTTAGACCAAAAAGTCCGCATAACGTACAACCACATCTGTTTTAGCGAATTTTCTGGGTTTGAATTTGCCGGGTGAGGGACAGAATGCGGTAGCTTCGCTGTGATTGGCTGGCTCACCGCCTCTGTCTCTAGCGCTCCTGGAGCTGGATCCAAGATTCTTTAACAAGGTCAGAGCAGCCTCTTGTAGCACAATGGCATCCATGAACGCTTGGAAAGGGACGGTGACAAGGTTGCTCTGAGGTTGCTAGGAACACCACCTCTCCAGGTGGTGTTACTGTCTTATATATGGATTTATGTTCACAAAACAACATTTCTCTTAGCTTTTTACAAACCTTGCCCCCAAGAAAGGATTGTTTTGTAATGCATAAAGTGAAATCTTACATGAAATACCAAAAAATAAAGCAGAGATGAGACGAAGCGGGAGACTCGCGGCCACTCGGCCACTTCTTCTTCTTCTTATGACCCTTTTGCTTGCGTGTTACTTTCATCATGATGTTTATGTTTTCACTCCTCTATTGCCTGCTATAATGGATATCATATCTTAGTATTCATATACGGTCATGCCACGAGGATAACCTTGACTCCGTGGCACTGATTGATAGTGAATTACTAATGAAATACTGCGGTATTTCACAAGAAGAAGGGTCACAAGAAGAAGAAGAAGTGGCCGAGTTGCCACGAGTCTCCCGTTTTGTCTGTGGCTCATCTCATCTCTGCTTTATTTTTTGGTATTCCATGTAAGATTTCACTTTATGCATTACAAAACAATCCTTTCTTGGGGACAGGGTTTGTAAAAAGCTAATAGAAATGTTGTTTTGTGAACGTAAATGCGAGAATGTGAGAGAATTTGTACGTAGCTCCTCTAACTTTAAATGATTCATATGACATCATAAAAGTAGTGGTACACCGGTGGCCCAATATGGTGCCAAACGTATATATATATATATATATATATATATATATATATATATATATATATATATATATATATATTTTTTTTTTTTTTTTTTTTAACCCATGTGGTATGTTGGGGACCAGCCCAGAACGCATCCCCCCTATTTCCATTATTTCCTATGGGAAAATTACATCCGCTTAACGAATTTTCGCTCTACGAACAGCTTTGACACCCCCTATCCTGTTTGTTAAGCGGAGTATTACTGTACTTAATCACCTCTCCTTGCATTTCCTTATGTTCTTTTTATTCTCCATGTATTTGTCTTAGGTGGCACATACATGAGTATGATTCTCCTTTTTTTTTTTTTTTTCCATTTCTTCTGTCTTGATTGTTACTTCCATTACTTCTGCCATGCCATCTCCATAGTGCACTTCCTCCATACATATATTATCACAAACCATTATTAGCACTCCTCTTCCTTCCCCTTTTCCCCATTCTGTCTCTTCTCCAACTTTTATATCTTTCTTCCTTAAAGCTAACATGGACTTCCTCTCTTAGGTTTGTTTCAGCTATCCACTTTACATCTGGTCTTTTCAAATCCTTCTAGTAGTCTCTAACCTCCAACACACCTGACAACAATCCAAATATATTTATATATGTCACTTAATTCCTTGGCTTTTCCATTACCTCCTCTTTTTCCTGAAGATACCACTTCTTCAGCCTTATATCTAGTGTGTGTGTATGTGTGTGTGTGTGTGTGTGTGTGTGTGTGTGTGTGTGTGTGTGTAATTCACTGTTTGATCTGCTGCAGTCTCTGACGAGACAGCCAGACGTTACCCTACGGAATGAGCTCAAAGCTCATTATTTCTGATCTTGGGATAGGCCTGAGACCAGGCACACACCACACACCGGGACAATGAGGTCACAACTCTTCGATTTACATCCCGTACCTACTCGCTGCTAGGTGAACAGGGGCTACACGTGAAAGGAGACACACCCAAATATCTCCACCCGGCCGGGGAATCGAACCCCGGTCATCTGGCTTGTGAAGCCAGCACTCTAACCACTGAGCTACCGGGCCGTGTGTGTGTGTGTGTGTGTGTGTGTGTGTGTGTGTGTGTGTGTGTGTGTGTGTGTGTGTGTGTGTGTGTGTGTCATACACTTAAGGTCATTTGCTGGTCACCCAGCCAGCCTTTCCCCTATAGAAAGAGCTCAGAGCTTATACTGACCAATCTTTGGGTAGGACTGTGACTACTCACATACCACACTTTGAGACAGTGAGGCCATGACTCCTCAAGTTACATCCTGTACCTACTTACTGCTAGGTGAACAGGGGCTACACTGTAAAGGGCTTGCCCATTTACCTTGTCACACCTAGGACTTGAATTTGGGTTTTCTCAGTTGTGAACAGAACATGCTGTGTGTGTGTGGACAAAACTAAGATTAAATGCCCATTTACCTGGCAATCGAACAAGGACAATGGAACAGATGAGGAGGAGGTAGACAGTCAGTGGAGGAATGTTTGTTTAGTTGTGGCCAAATACAGACTGAACAACATGCATTCAAACATTGTCTGGTGTCATGGAATGTGTGTAGGCAATTGAACATAGCATTCTTACAAAATTTAATGGAAAGATGTGACTATGATAATGTGTGTGCTGCTGTATATTCTGTTTTAAGTTTATATTCATAGTTGTCAGGTAATTAGAGGATTAAAAATTCCATTTCTTTTTAAATAGTTGCATTGTCTAGGGTTTTTTTTTGTGTAGAAAGTGTTATGTTGAAAGTGAACTTATTTTGTTTTTGTAAGTGTTTTCTCCTTTTACTTGTGTTTTAAGTTACTTAATTGCTGATTTGTCTTATCTACTTTGCTTATTTTTATTTGGTCTCCTATCATAAATATTTATTTTTAAGATGTATTACAAAGCTTACAATATCAGTTTTGTGTTGCTTTTTTTCAAGTTGTAGTAGTGCAATGACTCATGTTAGTGAATATAATCCACATGTCATTTTAGGTATTTTTATTGTGTTTTACTATGTTTCATTCTCTTATTATGGACAACCGTTGTATTGATATATTATTATTTGTAATACTGATTTATTGTGGTCAGTAAATATCTATCTATCTGTCTGTCTGTCTGTCTGTCTGTCTGTCTGTCTGTCTGTCTGTCTGTCTGTCTGTCTGTCTGTCTGTCTATCTATCTATCTGTGTGTGTATTTACCTAGTTGTATTGTACAGGGTTCGAGCGGGGCTCATAGTGTCCTGTCTCCATGTCTCCATTTATCCAATTATTCCTTAAAGTTATACACATTATGTGCTGTAACAACTTCATTACTCAATGCATTCCACTTCTCCACCATCCTGTTTGGAAAACTGTATTTTCCAGTATCCTTCACACACTGCCTCATCCTGATCTTCTTTACATGACCTCTTGTCCTTCCATCTTCTGTCACAAGCACCAGGTCTTCCTTGTCTATCTTTTCAATGCCATTGACTATCTCGTACATTGTTATTAGGTCTCCTCATTCTCTTCTATCTTGTAAGGTTGGTAGTCCCATTGCCTTCAACCATTCTTCATATGTTAGGTCCTTTAGTTCCGACACCATCTTTGTAGCAATCTTCTATATCTGTTCTAATCTTCTTATATCTTTTTTAGAGTTTGGAGACCACACCACAGCTGCATATTCCAGCTTTGGATGTATCATGCTTGTGATGATTTTTTTCATCATATCTTTGTCCATGAATTGAAATGCCGTTCTTATATTAGTCAACATTTTATATGATAATCCAAATATCTTGCTTATGTGTTTTATGGGGTTCAGACTTTCCTGTATAATCACTCCCAGATCTTTTTCCTCTGTAGTCTTCATTATTTGTTCCTCATCCATCAAATAGTTCCATACCGGTCTACTTTTGCCCTTTCCTAGTTCCATTACGTGACATTTCTTGTCATTGAACTCCAATTTCAACTTCTTACTCCACTCATAGATCTTGTTTATATCTTTCTGTAACAGCAAACTGTCCTCCCGGGTTTTGATAACTCTTAGTAGCTTTGCACCATCAGCAAATAAATTAATGTAACTGTTTATCCCATTTTGTGTGTGTGTGTGTGTGTGTGTGTGTGTGTGTGTGTGTGTGTGTGTGTGTGTGTGTGTGTGTGTGTATGTGTGTGTGTAAGTGTGGAAGGGGTGGTGGATAATTTGATTATGGGGGTGTGATCAGAATATACTCAGAGAAATCGCTCAAATTGAGTTTTCGTGGCAATATATATATCTGAACCCAGACTTCCACCTCGGGGACTTTTAACCGTGATCCATCCAGCAGTATCATGTTGACCTCACGGCCAGTATACTGGTCACCATGAACTAGCTCTCTTCTCACCGTGCAACCCGTAGATCCACTGTCACACATTACCTTAATAGCATGCTCGCCCAGTCGGCCATCCGCGACCACCAGGTTCCCTTGGGGATGCACATTAGCGGCAGCTAGTCATATGGCGTGAGCCCCAACTTCGCACATATTCTCACGCGGAAAGGCGCCTTCTCGATTCTCAGTGCCCACAGCCTGAGTACCTGCACTCCTGTTATATTGGTCCCTTGGGCCTTCGGAGGCTTGATATGCAGCAGCATTCCTCTGCCAAGGTCTATTATGATGGCCTTCGTGCCGCGAACTATACCCTCTACCACGAGAAGGATAATTTGGGTAATTTGATCTGGCATAATGAGGCTTATCCCAGAACCTGTATTGTGATGGCGGATGTGGACCCCTTTCCTTCGCCATACCTACTGCCGCAGGCTTCGTCGAGTTCGAGTCTGACTTAGCCGCGGGGTGGGGCTGTAGGGCCCTGTCTTTGACAGACTTACTCCTATTGCCTTCATGTGCCTCGAAATAGGCATTCGCCACGCCACCTCACTCATTTCTTTAAGTTTACCCACTTTATCAATCTTCAAACGGGCAACTAAATCCTCAGGGCAAGACTTAACAAACTGGGTTTGTAGGAGCAGATCCTTAATACCCTTGACGGTATTTTCAGCACCATCCTTTTCCTGCCAGTCACGTAAGTACACTGCAAGCCTTGACGCAAACTGGGATGCTGTCTCATTGCTGCTCATAGAGGCAGAGAAAAATTGCTCCTTCAGCTTTTCAGCTGATAGCCCATATGCAGCTAACAAAGCCTCTTTCATATTCTTATAGTCCCGGTTCCCAGGATCTAATCTGTGAATTATCTCCAAGGGCTTGCCTTCGAAAAGAGTCACGAATTGCAGCTTTTTCGTAACCTCATCATACTCTAGTGCGTCCGCCGCCTGTTCGAATCTTTCTATGAAAAATTCGATTCTGTCACTTCCAGGCTTGAAACTGGGAAGTTTTATCCTAGGCGTGGAGAGATGAGAGCTCCTGCCGTTACCATAGTTACCAGAACCCTCACCATTCAAATGAACGGCCTTTGATCTGAGTTCTAGTATCCTGATTTCATTCTCCTCCTCCTTCACTCTCTCTCTTTCCAGCCTTCTCTCTTCCCTCTCTTTGTCTCTCTCCTCTCTCTCTCTTTCTTTCTCTATATAATTTCTTATCTCCTCCGTGGTCTTATATTATAACCGAGGCACTCGGCCTCTTCCTTTAATTCGCGGACTGTTTTGAAGCTAGACATCGCTACTTCTGTGACCTGTGATTGTGTAAGAGTGTGAGAAGTCCCTGTTCGGGTGCAAAATATTGTGGAAAGTGTGGTGGATGATTTGATTATGGGGGTGTGATCAGAATATACTCAGAGAAATCGCTCAAATTGAGTTCTCGTGGCGAATATATTATATATCTGAACCTCTTAACCAACTTGCACCCGCAATCCTCACAATTTCAAATTTATTTTAAGGGAACACTCTCTCGGGACCCAACACAGACAGGTAATCACAGAAGCAAACACAGTTGCTACGCTTTTCACTTTATTAGATAAATTATAACAACACCATACATGCCATGCGGTCGCATACACACACACACAGGCACACACTAAATATTCCTAGAATAACTAAGGAAAAGGACTTACCACCACTCTGGGGTACAATACTCTGCCATGTGTGAGCTCGTGAATATTAAATACTACCTTGTACAAAGGCAGCGACCACCCACGTGGACTCCAGGGCCTCCAGGATCACTCTGCCACGTGGGGACAAAGGCACGAACGCACAACACAAATGTTTCTAGAAATAGTTCATCTCAGCTCTTCACAGCTGGGTAACCACCTGTAAAACACTAATCTGTCCTTGCAGAACAGCCTGAAATAAATGATGTAGCTCGTGGCTCCCAACCACTGCTTAACACACTCTCAAAGCCTGAAACAGATGATACACGTGGCCCCACGGCCTCAGTACGTGAGCACAGAGTCAAAGTAATCCGTCTTTTATCTTGGAGATCGGTATCTCCTCCGCTTCTGCACAACGCTCGGCAAATCGTATCTATCTTAAGAGGCTGTTTTCCCTCTGATAAGATGATAGAATCGAAGCCGCGTGCAATATATGGAGGAAAATTACCGACCTCGTGAGCAACACACCCACTTCACACCGAGACGCGCACTAGACTGACCTGCGCGGAGACCCACTGCAGGTCACGTGCCCTGGCTTGACCCCATTAAACAATAGCTTTTTGTCTAATTCTCCTCATTCCTCTTTCTAACACTATCCCAACTCTGCACAGACACGTTTATACACCGAAGATGCCCACAGATATGCACAACTCGATGGTGTGCACATGAAAGAAGCAAATTGTTGAGGAAATTTAAATATCGCGCTGAGGTTGAGATTGGCAACTCTGCGCTGCCATCGGCCTCCTCGCCAGACTCAGAGTTGCCAATTATCTATCTGCTGTTTCTCATTACTACAGCTCCATAATGACACTAGTCATTTCCTCAGCATTCTAAAATTGTAGCCAATATGTAATTACACATCTCAGTACTATCAGCTGGGAGAATAACTCGTTCTTCTGAACTAGCTTCTCCCAGCAATGTGTATTCCTCCACCTTGAAGACAGGCGAACATAGCCTTGCGCGGGCATCGTCTGTGGTTTCTTTCTATGAATTTATTCGCTGGCATGGCTTACCATGACAGTAAGTATGTGTAAGAGCACGCCTGTGCTTGCTTCAGGACATAATTGGATTATGTCACTTCTTGAGGGATAAACAAGACAAGGTAATAAAAAGGAGTAAAAACAACAGAGCAGTAGGTTTTCATTATCATTTATTGGAACACTATTTCGTTTTTACAATACAGAAACAATTTAATATTATTTATCATAATTTACAGACTAAATCATCATCCTGCAATACAACCAAATCGACCCACAGATCCTCCTCCAAATGTGCCACGTCTCCGCTTCTCTCCTGAACATTCTCCAAGGTAAGACTTCTTTTTAGTAGGAAAGCAAAGTTCAAACTTTTCATAGTGAATAAATAATTGCATGTAGTACATTTCACCCCTCAAGACTAACATTCTCTCTTATAAATTATATCTTACAAATCAAGCCAGGGACAATCTTTTCTAGTTTTTTTAGGGAATTAGAGATAATTATTTCAGGAAATAATCTCATAACAGAGATCAGGATCGGTATGGAAAAAAAGTCATAAGTCTATTAAGAGCTGAATGCAGTTCATAAGCTCATAAGCCTTACGAATAATGTAGAAAAGCTTGCATTGAGCTGTGAGTTCTATTATCTTGTTGCTGTTATAAGTCATAGAGAGGAAGGACTTCTACTAAAGAGGTTACTAGCTACTCAGTGATAATGGTGAAGCAGCAAGAACTCTTGGTACTATAGCGCTAAAATATTTTGGTTGGGTTTGGCTAAATTTTACTTTGAAAACTTGAATTCAAAGTTTTCTAAGTACAGTAAGTCCTCGTTATATGGTACATATGCGTTCCTGAAAATCTTACCGCAAATCGAAATTACCGTATACCGAACCCATTATAACATGTAATAATAGGGAATGCGTTCCAGCACGTCAAAAGTCACCCCCTACAGAAATAAAAATACATGAAAATAGTCATTAAAAAAAAAAAAAAAGTAAAGTACCGCACAAAAGAAATAAACAGAAAATATTTTTATTTACCTTTCAATCGCCATGTATTCTATCAGATGATGTCCCTCCCGAGGCTAAGGGACAGTAGGGATTTCAGCCCTTACTTATCTTCCACTGAGTGGGCAGATGAGGATAAGATGTCGTCGTCTGCACTGTTGGAAGCAGATGTGGAAGGGGCAGCTGTAGCAGGGTCGGCACGTTTCACTGGTTTCAAGAAAGAGGATATGGAGGAAGGACTAGCTGTAGAACCATTGGTAGCAGATGTGGAAGGGCCAGCTGTAGCAGGGTTGGCAGGTGTGACAAGGACGGCATGTCTGACTGGCTTGAAGAACGAGTAGATGGAGGACTGTTTGTTTTTTCTTGTTTTTTCATCATAGATTTATTGATAAAATCTTGACACTTCTCTACGTCATGAGCCACTTTGCTACTCCTGGCAGGATTTGGGTCACGTTCCTTCAGAGTTTCCAGAGCTTTTCAATACCACCGAGACATTCTCTAAAAGTTTTGATGTCCAGGCCACGCACAGGTTCTTCTTCCTTGTCTCTCTCTTTTCTGCCTCCTGTGATGCCTTGTCTAGCTCTATAAGTTCATCATTTGAGAGAGGTTCAGCATTGCTTTCCAAAAGATCTTTAACATCATCATCATCAATTTCATTGAAGCCATCCCAATGGCACAGATTTACTATGTCATTTCTGATCGCACCGATGTTGTCTTCAGCGAAGCCTGAGAAGTCATGTGCGCATTCTGGCCATACTTTATTCCACGCCAAGTTTATGGTAGACGTCCTCACTTCGTCTCAAGATGACGATGTTATCTAAAGCGTGCTTGATGTTATACGACTTCAACCATTCTCTGGTAGTGGGCTTGCCAGGCCCATCTGTGCTCTTTATCAGTTGCTGCATGGTTCACTGCTGATAGTAGGCTTTAAATGTTTGCCATAATTATTATGAATATATTTGTGCTTACAAAAGACCCTTTAATATTCCATTTATACATCTAATTAGTAATGCATGTAAGTAATATGTTATTAAGTTAAAAAAAAAAAGGGTTAGGAGTGGAAGAGATAGCATTCTCCAAGGGTGGTCAAAGTCAGTACTGTGAGTGGCGGGAAGGTGTGGCATGGATGACGTCATCACCCCTGCTCCCCCATGCTGGGCCCTCTTGGATGACATGAACGGATACTGTATCTGTGAATTTTTCTTACCGTATATCGAATTGAGGATAGTAATTTCCAAATACCGTAACTGAATTTACCGGATAAAGAACTACCGAATAACGAGAACTTACTATATTTGATGATCTTTACAAGGGAATGAAGGTGTAGCCAGTGTAAGTTCACTTGAATTGTATGTTTGGCAATGTTTACACTTGTGTGAGTCCCTGAGTGCTGGGTAGACCAAGTGAATGTACACTGGAGCAGCACGCCCCAAAACCTCATCCAACAAAATCTAATGAAACTTTAATTAACGAAAATAATTTGTTTCAAAATAGCAGAATTAATTAGTTGTGGCTAGGTTTGGTTTAGTTCAGATTGGGTGATATGAGACTCATGCTATTGCTAGAATCACTATCAACCATGCTGGCATGGAAAAAAATAGCCTAAAGAATGGAAAATTTGAGGACCACCAGTCTGGCTGGTGCCAGGAGCTTGGGGCACTTCTGGGAATGGCTGCATCAGCTGCTAGTGGTGGGCAGGATTCAATAACTTAAGAACTCATGGTTCCGAGTCTGAAGGCTTGTGGATTCGTGGGAACTGATTCTGGAACCGGTTCCCACACTCTTCTGGGACTCGGGTGGAAAGCACATAGCGAGTCCCAGACACTGGACTCGCCAGCATGTTGCTAGACAAATCTGAGTGCAAGGTGAATCTGGGAACTGAGTTTTGCTCTCTCCTTGGACTCGGGTGGAAAGTGCGTAGCAAGTCCCAGACACTGGAGTTACCAGTGTGTATGCTAGTTGAATCGCAGCATAGGAATGGATAGGGCAAGAAGTTTGGTTACGAAGGTCATTAATGAATAATCGAAAGAGAGTGGGTGATAGGACAGAACCCTGAGGAACACCACTATTAATAGATTTAGGAGAATTGTGCCCATCTACTACAGCTGCAATAGAACGGTTAGAATGGAAACTTGAGATAAAATTGCAGAGGGAAGGATAGAAACTGTAGGAGGGGAGTTTTGAAATCAAAGCTTTGTGCCAGACTCTATCAAAAGCTTTTGTTTAACACAACAGCAAAAGTGATAGCTGGTGGCATCTGGAATGTGTGAGTGGGATGGATTTCAGTGGAAAGTCATTGAGGCAATGAGTTTTTTTTATGATTTATGTAGATTAAGTTGTCTTGCTATTGTTTAATCAAACTTTACATGGAGTATTTTGAACATTTTCTGTTGGAGATTTATTTGTTTATGATTTTCAACACTAACTAACAGTTTCTCTTAGTTTGTTTGTCAATACATTATATGTAAAAGTAAAAAACTAGTTTGCAGCCATTTTTTTTTTTTTTTTTACTTTTATACCTTGACAGGCAAGAGGAGTTACTAAGTACTTAATGACAATGATTTTGATAGCTTGTGGATTAAAATGAAGAACTTAGGCACTCAGCACAATAGCCCTACATCCCATAGCACACTGACCTTCCACTGGTGCAATTACCTCCTCCACCTAGCACATAAACTTGGCTGGTAGGCATGCTGAGCTGCCCAACCTTCCTTCACTTACAGTACTCCATGCAGAGAAACTGTAATGATAGAGGGTAGTGCATTACTTGTCATCATAGCAGATATAATTTTATCCATTAGTGAAATTTTTGTTGTCGCATTTGAATCCGGAGGTTTCGTAGCAAATATTGTTTGCTTAGGGTAGCACAAACTGCTGCCTCTACTCTATCATGTATTTATTCAATAAGGTTTTTAGGGAATTATTTGATTTTCCTGGATTTGAGATACTGGTTTCCTTATGGGATCTGATATGCAAATTTGCCATTTGCATAACAATTTATGACCTAGGAATGTTGTTATTCCATGTGGCTTTCATGGATGGAGGAGTCCTGAGGCTGTTATTGTCTTGGTTAGCAGGAACTAGTGATGCTGTTTTGGTGGTAGAAATCACCATTTAAGTCAGTAGTTCCCAAACTTTTGTCTGTCATTTTCCCACTGCACCCAGCTTAACCATCCAGATATCCCCCCCTGATGTGTGCGAGGGAAAGAGTAGTCAAAACTTGCATGAAATTAATCCGGTAGATACAGTGCCACCCATCTACAACAGGCATACTCTCTCTCTCTCTCTCTCTCTCTCTCTCTCTCTCTCTCTCTCTCTCTCTCTCTCTCTCTCTCTCTCTCTCTCTCTCTCTCTCTCTCTCTCTCTCTCTCTCTGACAAAATCTATCAGATTTTTTATTGCTAGTAGGCATTGTAATTATTTTCTTGCTGGTAGTTTCAAATTTCCTCCCTGGGATAAATTTCCCCTATTTTATGAAATGCTGGGTTAAATAGTTTTTCCAAGGAGGAGTTATGAGCCCCAGTGGGGAGCTAAACACAGTGTCCTCTCTGATTATGCAGAAATTAGATGTAGCTTCTACAGCTATTTTCCTAGTTTTTACACCTGGTTTCCCTTTATTGTTAGGGCTGGGACGATGTCTCCTGACAGAGGACTTTGTTTTTGGCTTATGAGAACTGTTATCCTAAGTAGATGCCCTTCCTAACCTTGGACTATGGCCAGGATTTGCACCCATGTGCTTGAGGACCCTGTGATCCCTGAAGTGTGTGCAGCCACACTGTACCACAGCAACCCTATGTAGCTTCTATAGCTCTCTGGTTCAGCAACCTTGATTGGCCAACATATACCAACTTAGCTTCTGGCTAACCATCTCTGTTGGCAGGCAAGGAAGTGGATGAGCATGAGATTGTGGTCCAGTTAAGGGGAGCAGGATAACCTTTGTGGCTGTCACTTCAAGAGTGCTTTTCCTCTTTCTTTTGGGTGGTGAATACCAGAAATATTTTGTTGATCAAGGTGAAGTTGTATCCAACTATCATCACCAATAATGAGATCCTTGAGTAACTCAGTGAAAGTTGCTGTAGTTAAGCTAACTCACTGAACAGAATTGTCTTTGCTGACAACTCTTTGGGTTTAGGAAAGAAGTTAGACATAAGCAATGAAAATTTGCAGTTTATTCCTATTGAATTAAAGTAAAAAAATAAAGATACATATAGATTTATATCATATATTAACTAAGCTACCTTAATACTACACATTAACTTTTTAACATACTTATCTTGGGGCAATGTCACAAGTACATATGCATGTTGTATCCAGGGATACAAAATTTCAAACACTATTACTGCACTGTTGCCCATTGCTAACTCAGACTAATAGGAGGAAAGGTTGGTCCAACAAATGTGAATGTCCAACTTAAATTTTTGGGATTTAAAATTTGGTATTACATTTGCCTCTTCGAAACCTTCAGACCCTAAATTACCCAATGGTGTAGTTTATTTTTTGCTAATTAAATACCCTTCCCACCAGGAAGCCATTTTTAAATGTCTCGTGGTTGCGTCATAGCCTGACTCACGCCCTATACAGTGTGTGGCCAGGCGTCAGAAATAACGTCCTTACAGGCATAAGTTGATGAGGATTAGAATCAGAAACTTCAAGAAGAGAAGGCAACAAGAAACAAACAAACAAACATATCATTGGGAGACAGCTGAACCTTGAATCCTTGCCTCCCCTCTCCCTTCTGTCATGTTTGATATCTCCCCCTCCAAGACACTCCCCACACCCCACGCCTCACTGTCACCCTTCTCCACCATCTCTCTACATCATAAGACTACAGTGGTGCCTTGGAATATAAACTTAATCTGTTCAAAATTTTGTTCTTAGTTCTCAAAATGTTCTTACTCCAAAGCATCAAAATACATGTATTCTTATGGAAGAAATAATTCGTTCTAAACCACCTCTCAAGACCAAAAAATTGTATTTTTCACCTAATTTCTTACTTTTTGCATACTTTTACTATATATACTACTACTACTATCATGCTATAACTATAGAAGATAGGAAAATAAAGCAGAAAAGTAAGCAAAATGTAATATAATGAAAATTCAACTTCTCATGGTCAGAAACAAGCTTCACCACATCCTCCTCATGTGACTCCATCAAGCCAGCACCACACACTCTTATATAAGCCAATAAGTTTTTCTTTGATATACTGCATTCATTATGGAAAATAAATCAATGAAGTAAGCAAATTGTAATATGAAAATTCAACTTCTTCATGGTCAGAAACAAGCGTCAACACATCCTCCTCAGACAACTCCATCAAGCCAGCAATATGCACTCTTATCTAAACCAATAACGAGATGAAAATAACGATTCCAATATTGTCATGCATCATAATATGTTTCTTAACTGCTTACTTATCCATGGAAATACATGTATATCTTATATCTCACCAAGAAGTACAGGCAACCCCTGCTTAACGAAGGTTCAAACAACGAAATTTCGCTACAACGAAGGTTTCATTTTACTACCATCTGCTCGTTTAACGAACACCAAACTCGCTTTAACGAAGTTTTATCCAGGTAATTTTTTCCAAGTTTGAAAGCCCCGCCGTATCACGCAAGCCAACAGGCTTTTGAATACACCAGCGCCTCTCGTGGACAACAGGCGCACCACTCTCACTCCCCTTCCCTTCCCCGCTCTTGGTTCAAAACAATAACAGTGTCCAGCACCAGCTCGTCATCTCACGCTCAACATGCCACCAAAACGCCCTGCAACCAGCCCTGCAATGTCACCTACCATTGCAAAGAAGAAAAAGAAATCTCTTACTCTCGAAGTAAAGCTCGATATCATTCACAGACACGAGAGAGGTGAGAAAACTACTAGCATTGCTCGCCACCATGGCTTACCTCTATCTACTGTGCCTACAATTTTCAAGTCAGCAGATTCTATTAAGAAGGCTGGTGAGACATTAACTTCCTTACAAGCGAAAAGACCCACCCGTACTCGTGACTTTGCAATGGAGAAAATGGAAAGTCTTTTGGAAATGTGGATTAATGACCAGATATGTCGCCGCATGGCTGTATCTACCACGCTCATCACTGCCAAGGCACACTCACTCTGGGAAGATGTCCAAGCACAATTACCTGAGGAGGAAAAAGCAAAGACTCCCTTTGGTGCAAGGAAGGGGTGGTTTGATCGTTTCCGTAAGCGAGCTGGTTTACACAACATACAGATAACAGGTGAGTCTGCCAGTGCTGATTGTCCTGCTGCTGATGCATTTCTGTTTGTCTTAAACCAGCATATCTCTATTGGTGGCTATTGTAGTAAACAGGTAATTAATCTAGATGAAACTGGCCTGTATTGGAAAAAAATGTCATCAAAGACCTTCATCTCCCAGGAAGAAAAGAAAGCTCCAGGATTTAAGACAGCCAAGGATAGGCTAACTCTCACACTCAGGGGTAATGCTGAGGGCGACCTAAAGCTGAAACCTCTCGTTATTTACCAGTCAGAGAACCCTAGGGCACTGAAGGGCTTCACAAAGGCACAACTTCCAGTTATTTGGAAATAAAATAAGAAGGCCTGGCTCACTTCGTCCCTTTGCCAAGATTATGTGAGTGAGTATCTCTCACCAACATTAAAGGAATATGCAGCAGCAAATAACATAGCTAACTGATTCCTGCTGCTCATTGATAATGCACCAAGCCACCCACGTGCCATGGAAGATTGGGCTGATAACATAGAAGTCCTTTTTTTGCCACCAAATACTACATCCTTAATCCAGCCCATGGATCAGACTGTCATCGCCACCTTTAAAGCCTATTACCAGCGTCGCACTATGGCTCAGCTGGTGCAGGCACCGGAAAGCAATCCTGAGCTCACCATCCAGCAATACTGGCGGAATTATAACATCAAGAAAGGGATTGATAACATCACAACGGCATGGAATGAGGTGGATAACAAAACTATGAATGCAGCCTGGAGTAAAGTTTGGCCTGAAGTGGTCACTAACTTTACTGGATTCGTCCCTGTCAGCATCACCAACCTCCGTAAAGACATTGTTCGGCTGTCACACCGTGCTGGCTTTGAGGAGGTGGATGAAGATGATGTTCAGGAGTTGTTGGACAGCCACAGGCAACCCCTGACTAACGAAGAACTTGAGGAAATGTTAAATGAGCGAGCTCACCAGGAAACGACCAAACCTGAGAAAGAACGAGTGGTAACAATGAATTTTTTGCAAGAATTTTTATGCAAAATAGAGAGTGCCATTGATTCATTGAAAGAAGTGGATCCAAATTATGCCAGGAGTTCTACTCTAGCCCATGAGATAGAAAAAGCACTCGGTTGTTACAAAGAAATATTGGCTGCGAAGAGACGCAAGGCTACACAACCATCAATCGAGTCTTACTTCAGGCCATCCACTCCTTCCACCAAATCATCAGTGTCACCAACACCGTCACTCTCAAGAGATATTGCTCAGTCCATCTCTTCAAGGTCATACACGCCCTCCTCTCCTGTGGCGTCCACTTCATTCCCCCGTGACCAAGACTCACCAGCTGCTGACTCACCAGACGTCATAAGCATTAGCTACTCATCAGATTCTGACTGAATGTGTAAGTAATATTTGCACTACTACTTATAATTTGTTGTGAAATAAGATGCTTAAATGGTACGTAAGTTTTGTATGTGGTACAATGATGCGCCGTTTGTTGACATCCCAAAGTTGCCGGCTAGTGTCTTTCCACTCTCCCTCCCTTGTTGTGTCTGAGTGTCGCCTGCAGGCCGTCGCATACTGCACTTTTGGGGCACTAGAGGCTGTGACATATAGCCTGCATGGCCCCAACCTACCTCCAAGAAGAAGAAGACTCTCCCTCCCTTCATAAATTTAAGATCATCATCAGCCTTAAAGTTATTTACATAGATACATTAGTGTACATCATAATTAAACTGCTTAAATGTTTAACTTCATAATAATTACTTTCATTAAACCTTTCACTGTACTATGATGCATTCTCGCTTTGTTTACTCTCAATATAAGTTCAAGTCTATAAAGAAAAAAAAAGTCAGAGATCAAAAATGTTATAATTGGTTCACTTAACGAAGTTTCGCTTAACGAAGTGTTTTTCAGGAATGTAACCCCTTCGTTAAGCGGGGGTTGCCTGTACATGAAAAATGATAAAATACAGCATACTGACATAAGTGCTCTTACCATCCTCATCCTCATGCTTGGCGCCCTCACACTTCCACAAACATATCCTTGTAAAAGCTGATACATGATTGGCTAAGTGTCCACCATCTTGAAAACAATGGGCCAATGACAGGCCTCGATATATGATAGATAGCCTCAAGCATAAACAAACTGCGGCATAATGGAGCGCGCATGGTCTAGATATAAGATATATCTGGACCGTGGGAGTGCGGCTTCTGAAAAGTGCCATGATCATGCCTGATGGGCTCTAATGTAAGAGCCACGATCGTGCCTGATGGGCTATAAGGGTTAAGGCTTTTAATTCATGAGCTGGATACTCTCTCTTCCCTTCGGATCTTTTAGAGTCTTCCATATGTCTGTCTGTATGTCTCGTGACAGCGTGGTGCCTCAGGATGCAGTCAGCTGATCACGCAGTGCTGCGCGCAATCTGTTGACCACGTTTGTTATTGTTCGCACTCCAAAGCAAAGTTCATCCTCCAATGCAAAAAAAACACAATTTTTTTGTTCGTAATCCAAATTGTTCGTACTCTAAAGCGTTCGTTCTCCAAGGTACCACTGTACTATTATTTTTTTCAAACACTTTTTTCTCACTACCTCATTATCACAACTATACATCTCATAATTCTTACAATAACACTATTACAAAAGATGATGTTGAGACAAACTAAAATTAAACAGGATTTATGTATACATCTCATGGATGTAGAGAGTACTAAATAATATGTATAGTTACATCCACTGGATGGGAGTACATGGTAATCAGGACACATTCCCTAGAATGAGAAGGTTAACACTATGTCTGGCAACAGAGAAATATAAAGTTACCTTCTAACCTCTTAACTACAGCTAATTTGTTATGCTGACAAAATAACTGGTAAATTTTGAGAAGTTATTTCCTTATGTGATGTTGCACAACGTTGCCAAACCTGTCACCATAATCACTTATATTTGACCAAGGAAAATGGGCCACTGTTCTATTTCTTCCATCTCTTACACAAAGAGCAAGACATATGGCAGAAAGTAGGAACATACATCAAGAAGTACTTTTCTGAAGATTATGCAGGTACCACATCCTGTAACTATAAGCTGTTGTGGATTATCTCTTTCAGTGTCTAGGTACACAGGATAATGACATGAGACATTAGTCGTCCTTAATCAAAACTTAAACAGTGTTTATATGAAATGGATTTGCAAGTAAATTTGCTATACACTTAGCATGTCCCAGATGGTGATTTGAAAAAACAATGCACATAAATTTTACTGTTGTTAGTCTGGAAAGTTTAGCTTTTATCATATTGTTATGATCTATGAAATTTCTACAGAAATAGTTTTGTGCTATCCCTTTTCAGGATTTCTGATCAGCAGAGGACACCAGACAGCACAGATGAAGGGATAGGCAGGGAGGAAAGAAGCACTACAGGACAGAAAGGGAATGGCAGAGGCAATGAAGGAGATGACCTCCATGAGGCACATGTAACAGATCATAATGTTGCTACGGAGTCAAGAAATAGAACCAGGTCATCCAGCATGCAACTTGGAGTTATGAGACCTGGAGGTCAAGCTAGAGAGTATGACCTTATACCTGGTATGCAAAACTTTTATAATGATATTCTAAACATTGTTGTTTTATGTAGTCTGATCCTTATGCTTTTCCTCTTTTATATCTGTTGGGTAATCTTTTTTACATTCATTTCAACATCCTCTTTTCAGCATGTCCTATCCTGCATTTAAAAAAAAAATTTATGCATGAAGGCCACTTTCCAAGGGCAACAAAAAAAATTTATATAAAAAAAAAGGCCCATATGGAAATACTGATCCTATCACACAGTATCCATGTAGTACTGGTTTGTGTTGCAACTTGTATGTAAATTATAAAGTTATGTAATCCTTCACTAGTCAAGGCCTATCGTCAGACGTTGCCTGATTTTTTGCTTAGTTCCTGGAGGGCAAGCATGAGGACTCATTATGGGCCACATATAAAAAACTGGCTGTCTTTTTGCCTCGGCAGGGAAATTAATCCATTTCAGCCACCTTTAAATGTCCTCTTAGACTACCTCTTATCTGAATTTAAGAAGAAAATGGGCTGAACCTACAGCTCAGTGAATACAATACAGTTAGCTATTTCGGCAGTAGCCAGTATCAATCATCAGCCTGTGGGACAGCATCCCTTGGTTGTCAGATTTGTGAAGACAGTCTTCCAAGAGAAACTATCTTTTCCCCGATACCGTACCACTTGGGACCCTCACTTGGTCTTAGATTACATTGCAGGTTTTGGACCCAATGAGGAATTGTCACTTATCCATTTATCGAGAAAATTAACTATTCTAATGCTTCTACTCTTTGGTCAACATGGTCAAACTTTGCATTTATTAGACATTAGAAACTAAGCTATCTCAGCTTAGAGTCTCTTTCAGAACATCTGACCCTCTAAAAACATCAAGACCAGATATAGTGTATAGTCACTTTCATTGTGAGTTACCTTGAGTGCACTTGCACCCTCTGAGGGCCATTCACAGGCTTCTTTCTAACCAGGAAACCTCCAATAAGGGTAGCCTCAAGAGACACTTTGGGTCGTTGGACAAAAGATATACAATCTGCTGGCATTGACCTCAACATCTCTCCTCACTCTACTACTAAGAAATGTTGTTATTTACATTTCACTCGCCACGTATTCTATCAGATGATGTCTCTCCCAAGGCTAAGGGACAGTAGGGATTTCAACCCTTACTCATAATATCCACAAAAAACACGCCATAAGAATTTCACTTGTGTTCAGTGGGAAACACGGGAAGAGACTAATTGCTGTGGTGGCCGTGCGGCGTGGTGGTGCTACAGTACGGTGTAAATAAAGCATGAGTGGATACCATATTTATGAATTTTTCTTACCATAAATAGAATCGAGGGTAGTAATTACCAAACACCATAACTGTGAATTTACCGGATAATGAAGTGCCATATAAGGAGGACTTACTGTGTGTATATATATATATATATATATATATATATATATATATATATATATATATATATATATATATATATATATATATATATATATATATATACAGGCAACCCCCGTTTAATGAAAGTTCACACAACAAAATTTCACTACAACAAAGGTTTCATTTTACTACCATCTCGTTTAACGAACACCAAACTCGCTTTAACAAAGTTTTATCCAGGTAATTTTTTCCAAGTTTGAAAGCCCCGCCGTATCACACAAGCTGACAGGCTCTTGAATACACCAGGAGCTGCCGATACTTAGACCTGCCTAAGGAGAAATCCTGGGACACCTGTAGAATCAAGATCAAGATCAAGGGCAGAGGATAGTGAAAAGTTGACATATTCCTATAACTAAGGTGATGGTAGAACAGGAGATGGATAAACTAAAGAAATTCAAGTCATCAGGACCTGATGAAGTATATCCAAGGATTCTAAAGGAATGCAAGGAAGTCGTAAGCGAACCTTTAGCGACACTTTTTAGGATGTCACTGGAGTCAGGTGAGGTACCGATAATGTGGAGAGAAGCTAATGTGGTTCCTATATTTAAGAAGGGAGATAAAACCCTAACGTCTAATTACAGGCCTGTCAGCTTAACTTCAGTTATGGGTAAATTAATGGAATCAATAATAGCAAAAACACGGCTTGATAAATCACACACAACATGGATTTATGAAGGGGAGGTCGTGTCTCACCAACTTGTTGAGCTTTTATAGTAAGGTTTATGAGACGGCAGATAAAGTAGATAGTTATGACATTCTATACTTGGATTTCAGTAAAGCCTTTGACAAGGTACCTCACCAGAGGCTCTCAAAAAAAGGTTAAAGCACACGGTATAGAGGGTATAATATTAGGCGGGATTAAAGCGTGGTTAGTCGACAGGCGACAAAGGGTAGTAATTAATGGATCGAATTCCGAGTGGGAAGAAGTAGTTAGTGGGATGCCACAGGGCTCAGTTTTAGGGCCATTATTATTTCTAATATATATCAACAACTTGGATAGTGGAATTAATAGTGATATCAATAAATTTGCGGACGACACAAAGATAGGTAGATTAATTAGATCCGATTCGGATGCCAAGGCTTTGCAGGCTGACTTGGATAGGATGAAAGAATGGACAGATAGATGGCTAACACAATTCAATATTAACAAGTGCAGGGTGCTGAGCGTGGGTAGAGATAATCCAAGCAATAGGTACACAATAAATAATATGGCACTAGGAAGTTCCAGGTATGAGAAAGATTTAGGGGTCTTAGTCAGCTCTGATCTCGGTACAAGGAAGCAATGTATTGAGGCCAGAAATAAGGAGAATAGAGTATTAGGTTTCATCTTTAGAAGTTTTAAAAGCAGGAGTCCTGAAGTAATGATAAAATTATACTTGGCGCTGATCAGGCCACATCTTGATTATGTGGTACAATTCTGGTCCCCACATTACAGGAAGGACATAGCTCTGCTAGAGTCAGTGCAAAGGAGGATGACTAAAAAGATACAGGGAATGAGGGATATTCCCTATGAAGAGAGACTGAAAAAACTCAATCTGCATTCCTTAGAGAGACGTAGGTTAAGAGGAGACTTGATAGAAGTATTTAAGTGGTATAAGGGTTTTAACAGAGGGGGCATGAATGTAGTTCTTAGAATCAGTAGCAGGGACAGAACCAGTAATAATAGGTTTAAACTTGAAAAATTCAGGTTTAGGAAAGAAATGGGAAGAAACTGGTTTTCAAACAGAGTGGTTGATGAGTGGAACGGTCTAAATGGGCATGTAGTCAGGGCTGAGTCAATTGGGAACTTTAAAAGAAGGTTAGATAAATTCATGGATGGGGAAGATAGAAGGAATTAGGTAGATTAAGCACACTGGGACTGCCTCTTATAGGCCTGGCAGCCTCTTGCAGCTTCCCTCCTTTCCTATGTTCTTATGTTCAAAGATCAAGCCTCTCGTGGACAACACGCGCACCACTCACTCCCCTATTCAAAACATAACAGCGTCAGCAGCAGCTTGTCTTCCCTCACTCAACTCACCAACAAAACGCCCTGCAATGTGGCCTAGCGTTCCTAAGAAGACCAGGAAGTCTCTTACTCTCAAAGTGAAGCTGGATATTATTCACAGACACGAAAGAGGCGACAAAACTATAGCATTGCTCACCACCATCTTGACTCCATCTACTGTCTCTACTATTTTCAAGTCAGCAGACTCTATTAAGAAGGCTGGTGAGACTGTATCTTCTTTGAAAGCTAAAACAACCACCTGAACTTGTGACTCTACAATGGATAAAATGGAAAGCCTTGTGGAAATGTGGTACACATAATAGGTTTAAACTTGAAAAATTCAGGTTTAGGAAAGAAATGGGAAGAAACTGGTTTTCAAACAGAGTGGTTGATGAGTGGAACGGTCTAAATGGGCATGTAGTCAGGGCTGAGTCAATTGGGAGCTTTAAAAGAAGGTTAGATAAATTCATGGATGGGGAAGATAGAAGGAATTAGGTAGATTAAGCACACTGGGACTGCCTCTTATAGGCCTGGCAGCCTCTTGCAGCTTCCCTCCTTTCCTATGTTCCTATGTTCTAAGATCAAGCCTCTCGTGGACAACACGCGCACCACTCACTCCCCTATTCAAAACATAACAGCGTCAGCAGCAGCTTGTCTTCCCTCACTCAACTCACCAACAAAACGCCCTGCAATGTGGCCTAGCGTTCCTAAGAAGACCAGGAAGTCTCTTACTCTCAAAGTGAAGCTGGATATTATTCACAGACACGAAAGAGGCGACAAAACTATAGCATTGCTCACCACCATCTTGACTCCATCTACTGTCTCTACTATTTTCAAGTCATCAGACTCTATTAAGAAGGCTGGTGAGACCGTATCTTCTTTGAAAGCTAAAACAACCACCTGAACTTGTGACTCTACAATGGATAAAATGGAAAGCCTTGTGGAAATGTGGTACACATAAGTTTTGTATGTGGTACAATGATGCGCCCTTTGTTTACATTCCACAGGTTGCCGATTAGTGCCTGTCCCATTTCCCTCTCCCTCCCTTCATAAATTTAAGATCATCAACATTATAAAGTTGTGTACATACATACATTAGTGTACATTATAATGACTTAAATTAAACTGCCTAAATGTTTAACTTCATCATTTTTACTTTCATTAAACCTTCCACTGTACTATGATGCACTCTTGCTTTGCTTACTCTCAATGGAAGTTCAAGTCAGGGGTTAAACTTGTTATAATCGGTTCGCTTAACGAAGTTTCACTTAACGAAGTGTTTTTAGGAACGTAACCACTTCGTTAAACGGGGGTTGCCTGTGTATATATATATATATATATATATATATATATATATATATATATATATATATATATATATATATATATATATATATATATATATATATATATATATATATATATATATATATATATATATATATATATATATATATATATATATATATATACAGTAATATTCCGCTTAACGAACGTTTGTCTAACGAATTTCCGATTTAACGTACTATATAAAGTTAGACCAAAAAGTCTGCATAACGTACAACCACATCCGTTTTAGAGAATTTTCTGGGTTTGAATTTGCCGGGTGAGGGACCGAACGCGGTAGCGTCGCTTTGATTGGCTGGCTCCCCGCCTCTGTCTCTAGCGCTCCTGGAGCTGAGTCCAAGATTCTTTAACAACGTCAGAGCAATCTCCTGCAGCGAAATGGCATCCATGAATGCTTGGAGGGACGGTGACAAGGTTGCTATCAGGTTGCTCTGAGGTTGCTGGGAACACCACCTCTCGAGGTGGTTTTACTGTCTTATAAATGCATTTATGTTCACAAAACATTTCTATTAGGTTTTTACAAACCTTGCCCCCAAGAAAGGATTGTTTTGTAATGCATAAAGTGAAATCTTACATGGAATGCCAAAAAATAAAGCAGAGATGAGATCAGCCACAGATGAAGCGGGAGACTCGCGGCGACTCGGCCGCTTCTTCTTCTTATGACCCTTTTGCTTGCATATTACTTTCATCATGATGTTTATGTTTTCACTCCTCTATTGCCTGCTATAATGGATATCATATCTTAGTATTCATATACACTCATGTCATGAGGATAACCTTGACTCTGTGGCTCTGAGTGATAGTGAATTGCTAATGAAATACCGCAGTAATTCATTAGTAATTCACTATCATTCAGCGCCACGGAGTCAAGGTTATCCTCATGGCATGAGTGTATATGAATACTAAGATATGATATCCATTATGGCAGGCAATAGGGGAGTGGGAAACAAATATCATGGGGAAAGACAACACGCCAAGCTAAAAGGGTCACAAGAAGAAGAAGAAGCGGCCGAGTCGCCACGAGTCTCCCGCTTTGTCTGTGGCTGCTCTCATCTATGCTTTATTTTTTTGGTATTCCATGTAGGATTTCACTTTATGCATTACAAAACAATCCTTTCTTGGGGGCAAGGTTTGTAAAAAGCTAATAGAAAATATGTTGTATTGTGAACATAAATGCAAGAATGTGAGAAAATTTGTACGTAGCTCCTCTAACTTCCAATGACTCATATGACATCATAAAAGTAGTGGTACACCGGTGGCCCAATATGCTGCCAAACGTATATACTCGTATAATTTTTTCTTTAACCCATGTGATATGTTAGGGACCAGCCCAGAACGCATCCTCCCTATTTCCATTATTTCCTATGGGAAAATTACGTCCGCTTAACGAATTTCCACTCTAAGAACAGCTTCGACACCTCTTATCTTCTTCGTTAAGCGGAGTATTACTGTGTGTGTGTATATATATATATATATATATATATATATATATATATATATATATATATATATATATATATATATATATATATATATATATATATATATATACAGTAAAGTCCCGGGTTACGTCGGTCTCGAGTTACGTCAAACTCGTAGTTACGTCAGTCCACTATAAGGCAATTTAAGATTAAAAAATTGAAAATTTATAAATCATAAAGTGCGGGATTTATTGTTATTGTTGGTGGTTGCCCGCCACACCGCCCGCCTCACGCTTAAATACAATAACATCCTGCCTCTGTTCCACCACACCATCGCCCCTGGCAAGAGTGTTATCCTACTTTTGCGTTTACTGACTCAAGTTCTTAGTATCTTGCTCAATGGCACCAAAATGAAAACTTCTTAGTGATAGAAGTGATGCTAAGAAAAGGAAAACCATTACGCTACAAGAAAAAGAGGACATAATTAAAAGACATGAGAAGGGAGGCAGCAGCTGTGTGTGAGGGAGGGAAGAAAATGGGAAGCCCGTTACCATGACAACGGGGAGGTTGACGACCTTGAGGGCTCGCACACCCATCACAACAATAACTCCGGAGCCTTCGCCTGGGCCACACGACACTCGCAGCTGACTTGCACCGTCTGCGCCTGTCTGCTGATCCCTATTGCCCTTTCCTATTGCATTTCCTGCCCCGCTGCCCACACTTCTACTCTCACTGCACTGCACTACGCTCCCAGCTATCCCCCCCTGGGGGTCACAACATTCGACTTGCCCACCCTCCTGGCGGCCTCAGGCGTCCACCCCTCTCAGCAACCTGCAATGCTTCGCGTTCGTGGCCCTAATCAACAACAAAAACAAACTTGTGTTTCATATTCCTACGTAGTTGTAAATAATATAACAATATAACCTTTAACTTACCTGAATGACCATAAACAATGATTGGTTGAAAACTCGATAATATGCTTTGAAATGTACGGAAACTCGAGTTACGTACAAAATCGACTTACGTCATGTTTCAGGAACGTAACTCTGACGTAAACCGAGACCTTACTGTATATATATATATATATATATATATATATATATATATATATATATATATATATATATATATATATATATAGTTATACATATATACAGGGGATCCTCGTAATTTGACTGTTCACAATTCAAATTATCACTAATTCGAATTCAGTTAATTAATACCCAATATATATATATATATATATATATATATATATATATATATATATATATATATATATATATATATATATATATATATAAAAGTAGAGGCGGCAGTTTATGCTACCCTAAGCAGGCAATATCAGCTACGAAACCTCCAGACTGGAATACGACAAAGAAAGTTTTATCCATAGTTAAAAATTGTATTTGCTGTGATGGCGGGTTTTGTGCTACCCTCTATTGCTGCAGGTCAACAGGCATACACGTGTAAATCAACTCATTTTTCATTTGGTCACCACAACAGAAATACACACTGATGCTTCCCCATCATGCTGTGTGTTGTACAGCCTGGCCTAGGAAAAAAGTCTCTCCATCCAATAATGTTCAATAAATAAGTCGAGCTTGAGGCAATAATTGAAATAAAAAGCTGTCTCATCTTATGTTTCTTCTCACCACTCATTGTGTTAGATTGGGTATCTCAAGAGGACATAATACTAAATATTATGTAAATTACCAGTCTCATTTTTCACTTTTATAACCAGAACCTTTACTGTATTCAATTTACTTATGACATAATCACTTGCAGAAATCTTCATGTCTCCTGTGTCCCCCAATGCTTATTTTTTTCGTTTTTAATGAAATCATGCATTAAATTGAATAGAAAACTTATTCCATTTTCCTTGAAGTAACAAGAGATATGGCAATGTCATACGGATTATCGGCCTCAGCCTGTGGGCCAGTACAATTTAGTTTTACTATACCCTAGTAATGCCCTACCCTAGTTGGTGCTCTACCCTCCAAGGGCATTTTATGGAGGATTTACGTGTTACTCATACAATTCCTTATTTGTTAAGACCAGACATATTTATCCTCAACTATTTGACATCCAGGTATAATATTGATGAATTCATTGACAAGTTATGTTAGTTTTGTATGAAAATAGGTGGTAGTGACTAACGCTGACATTCATGTGTGCTATTGAAACCATTAACAGACCTCAACATACCTAAGTTATAGTGGAAACTATTGCCTAGTTCTCTTCATTTCCACTCTCTGTTTGTGTTATGGGACTTAACACAGAAAGTTTGCAAAGGGTGTAAGACCAGATGCATTTGCAAGTGCAGAAAATGTGATGTGGAACTCTGCACTAACTGCTTTGAAGACTATCACCTCTCTTAGTTCTATCTAAAATATAAGTATCCTCAAGTAAAAGTGAAATGGGTCTGTCAATAGTTAAATATTTTAGTTTTTATTATTTTTTTCTTGGTGGTTAAAATTTTCTAAATGAAATAGAGCTTAGCAAAAATATGTGAATGTTAAAGAATAAAGGCAAAGAAACTAAGTATTTACATGCATTTTTTTTGGTTAGAAGTTGCTTATGTCATGTATTTTATCCCACGTCTACCTCCTATGCGTACATGTATGTATGTTCCAAGAAATCGTGTTTCGTATTAAAATAAGGGAAAATATATATAGACTTGATTATCAAAAAAGGGACTCACAGTAAGTCTTGTCTTAAAATTCAATTAAAAAATTCCAGTCGGATTGATGCTCGGGATGTAATGAGTTAATTACTTTAACCTCTTCACTCCAGGCAAAAAAAATGGTTCCTGGCACTGTATCCGGGCTGGGCTGGAGTGGGGAGATACCTGACTCAGAGGCAGCTTTCTCTCTCTCTCTCTCTCTCTCTCTCTCTCTCTCTCTCTCTCTCTCTCTCTCTCTCTCTCTCTCTCTCTCTCTCTCTGTGCTACAAAAAATTATGATAAGTAGTTTTTCATAGTAGGAACGTACATTAAGAAATCCACACAAATTTTAGAGAAAAAATTGTAGTTTGCCTTCTTAAGGCCATTTTCTGAAAATGACAGATGAGAGAAAACATAAATTTTTTTTATGATAAAATAATGTATTGGTATCATTAAAAAATTAACAAATAAGATAGAATTATTTCCATCACGACACATCAATACTTATCCTGGTATAAGTGAATCATATACCTTTGTAATAATGATGAAAATCAAGTATTTCATTGTATCATATACAACCTACATTCTGAGAAATCTCATACAGAATCCAGGAAAGAAAAGACACCATTTTAGCAGAAAGCAGACATGACACAATATGCACGTCATTGGATATGTGATGACCACCCCGATGACACAATATATGTCATTGTGTTGAAGGGGGTTAAACATTTCTATGAGATACTCGGAAGGTAATAGGTTGGACTTTTAAGCTTATAGTTTAATTTTAATTTACATGTCATTGTGGTCAATAAACTATATAATATAATGTGTGTGTGTTTGGAGGGATATACTGTAAAATATGGTATGTGAAAAATCTTTAGATCACACCATAAGATAATTAGCTTAATATTTTATTGAGTTTGAGGGAGATTCTCTTTTATTGTAGACTGCCTCTGACACTTATATTTCTTTACTTTAGCTGAAAGAGAAGAACAGGATGGAGCATCAAGGAAAGAAATTTTGCCAGGGACTAGAATATCTAAGAGTTGGCGATTTCCTCTCACCTCGCAGCTTTCTAGGACAACTCGCAGAAACTACCACAACCGGAATAGAATCACTTACTTGCCCTGTGGAACTAGCTCATCTGTCCGGCATATTGGAGATAAGACATCTTTTAACATCCATCTCAATAGAGATCAGGTATTGACATCTTTTTATGTTGATGCAAGTATTTGTTTACTCAATTATTCTTATATGAATTGATTAAGTGCAGTTCTTTTACAAATAGCTTTACATCTAGAAAATAAATTAATCTTTTTTTGTAGATTTAAGTTTTACATGTAGAACCAAGGAATGGAAAGTTTTCAGAACTAACTCACCAGATGTCCTTGCTGTTACAAGTCCCCAAGTGACATGAGGTGAAATCTTGTTATAGTAAATCCCAGGTGCACACAGATGCATATAAAGTTGATCATTATGATGCTGTCAACTTTTGAATATCACATGTAAATGATTTTGGGAGAATTTCGTTAAAACAAATATTTTCTATGATTATCTTATCATGCACCACTAGTTTTACATATCATTTTTTTGTTATAATTAAAAAATTAATATGATACTCATGTTTGGTTTTCTGTCTTAATACCTATCTGAAATTAAAGGCATTTATTGCTTTTTTATTTGTATATATATTCATTATATGTATTTCTTCATTTTAAAAGATTAACTTGATGAGGACACCAAAGGGTCAGAGGGGACCAGAAATGTCCCCTGGTGGGACTGTTCTCTCAATGGCGTGCCTAAATGTCTTGCCACCTCCCTCGACTTTTTCTTCAATAACTTCTGCAACATTCATGGTCTTAGATCTAATTTTCAATCTGTAGAACACCACCTCTCCTCTACTAAACCTCATCTTCTTTTCCTCTCCAAAACACAGCTGTCTGAGGCAACTGACAGTAGCCCCTTCTCTGTTCCCTCCTACTTTCTCTATCATAATTTTTGCTGCAAAGCTGGATGTTGTGTCTATGTGTGCAACAACTTAATTTGCTCTCATATCCACCCTCTCGAATCTTCTGAGTTTTCCAACATCTGGCTTTGACTCAACAGTCACTCTCTAACTAAATTCATCTGTGCTGTCTATCTATCCCCTAACTCCTCTGACTATAGTAAATTCTTTGACTATTTAACTTCCAAAGTGGAGCACTTCTGTCCCTCAACCCTTTTGCAGAGATATCCATCCTTGGAGATTTCAATGTTCACCACCAACTATGGCTTTCCTCTCCCTTCACTGATCATCCTGGTGAACTAGCTTTCAACTTTGCTATCCTCCATGACCCAGAGCAACTGGTGCAACACCATACTCTTATTCCTGACCGTTTTGGAGATATGCCCAAAATTCTTGACCTTTCCCTTACCTCTTATCCTTGTGCTAATTCTGTTACCCTATCTTCTCCATTGGGCTCTTCCAATCACAAAGTCATTTCTGTATCTTGCCCTATTTCTCCAATACCTCCTCAGGATCCCACAAAATGGAGGTACCTCTGGCATTTTGCCCTCTGCCAGATGGAGGTATCTATGGAGGTATTACGCTGATTTTCCCTGGAATAATTACTGTTTCTGTGTCAGAGTCCCATCTCTGTGTGCTGAACACATAACAGAGGTGATAGTGACTGGCATGAAGGCGTACATTCCTCATTCTTTTTCTCAACCTAAGCCTTCTAGACCTTGGTTTAACACAGCCTGTTCTCGTGCTATACATGATAGAGAGGTTGCCCACAAGATACTTGAGCCTTCCATCTGAATGTCGTATACTTTATATTTCTGCCTGAAATCATGCCAACTCTGTTCTTCAACTTGCCAAACACTCTTTCATAAATAGAAAGTGTCAAAATCTTTCAAACTCCAACTCCCTTCGTGACTTCTGGAATCTGGCCAAAAACATCTCCAATAACTTTACTTCTTCATCTTTCTCTCCTTTATTTCATCCTGATGGCACCACTGCTATCACTTCTGTCTCTAAAGCTGAACTCATCTCTCAAACACTTACTAACAACTCCACCTTGGATGATTCATCTCTTCAATTAAAATTCTTCGTAATGATGTTTTCCATGCCCTTGTTGGCCTAAACCCTCGGAAGGCTTATGGACCAGATGGGGCCCCTCCTATTGTTCTCAAAAACTGTGCTTCTGTGCTTGCACCTTGCCTGGCCAAACTCTTAACTATATTTATCGACTTCTACCTTTCCTTCTTGTCAGAAGTTTGCCTACATTCAGCCAGTTCCTAAAAAAGGTGACCGTTTTGATCACTCAAACTACCGTCCTATAGATTTAATTTCTTGCTTGTCTAAAGTTTTTTAATCTATCCTCAATAGGAAAGTTCTTAAACATCTGTCACTTCACAAGCTTCTATCTGATCGCCATTATGGCTTCCATCAAGGTCGCTTTACTGGTGATCTTCTGGTGTTCCTTACTGAGTCTTGTTCATCTTCTTTTAGAGATTTCAGTGAAACTTTTGCTGTCATGTTAGACATATCTAACACAACTTTGATTTCAAAACTGCCCTCCTTTAGTTTCTATCTTTCTCTCTGCAACTTTATCTCATTTCCTTTTTTATCGTTCCGTTGCAGCTGTGGTAGATGGCCACTGTTTTTCTCCTAAATCTATTAACAGTGGTGTTCCTCAGGGCTCTGTCTTGTCACCCACTCTCTTTCTATTATTCATTAATGATCTTCTTAACCAAACTTCTTATCCTATCCACTCCTAAGCTGATGATTCCACCCTACATCTTTCCATGTCCTTTCAGAGAAGACCAACCCTTCAGGAAATCATCAGATCACACAGGGATGCTACAGAATGCCTGATTTTTTTTTATCATTCTAAGATTTCTGATTGTGGTAGAGAAAACTTTGTAGTGTTTAATGCCTCAAAAACTCAATTCCTTCATCTATGAACTTGAGACAACCTTCCAGACAACTATCCCTTTTTCTTCAATGACACTCACCTGTCTCTCTCTTCCACACTGAATATCCTCAGCCTGTCCTTTACTCATATTTTAACTGGAAACTTCACATCTCATCTCTTGCTAAATCAGCTTCTATGAAGTTAAGCTTTCTGCGGTGTCTCTGCCAGTTTTTCTCGTCCCTCCAACTGCTAATTCTGTACAAGTGTCTTATCCGTCCTTGTATGGAGTGTTCTTCACATATTTGGGGTGGTTCCACTCACATAGTTTTATTAGATTATTTATTGGAATCAAATGCTTTTCATCTTATTAACTCACCTCCTTTGTCTGACTCTCTTCAGCTTCTTTCTCACCATCGAAATGTTGCATCTCTTTCTATCTTTTATTGCTATTTTCATGCTAACTGCTCTACTGATCTTGTTAACTGCATGCATGCCTGCCTCCTGCAACCTCACTCCACAGGGTTTTCTTCTTCCTCTCATCTCTATTCTGTCCAACTCTCTAATGTAAGAGTTAGCCAGTACTCTCAATCATTCATACCTTTCTCTGGTAAACTCTGGAACTCCCTACCTGCTTCTGCATTTACATCTTCCTCTGACTTGACTTTTAAGAGAGAAGTTTCAAGACATTTATCCCTGGATTTCGGATATCTCACTTGAGCTTTAAGGGAACTGGCAACCTAGTGGGCCTTTTTTTCCATTTTCTGTTGCCCTTGGCCAGTTGCTCCTTCTGCATAAAAAAAATGCTAAGTAGCACTTTTGGTGCTAAATCTAGCACTTTTCTAATGATAAAGCTCCAAAAAATTTTATTTGGTGCCATAGGGCTTTTTTTTCTTTATGACTCATATGAGTATGAGCTCTGTGCTCCATTGCATAAACTATGTACTAATTTTTCTTGTATACTATGTACTATATAGTACAACCAAGCACTTAAATGTATATATTTCTGAGAAACATTGGTGACTGAATTACATATTAATTATTTTACAGGTACACTTGGCGAATTAATTAGTCTGGCAAAACTACTGCCAAATGCAAATTTTTGCATTTGGCTTTCCTTGTCTGTACTCGCATTTTTCCACCAGTTTTCCTCGCCCACTTTTGTCCTTGCTGCCACCACCGTTGCCCTTAGCCCCACCGGTACCACCTATTGTGCTGGTAGAGGCCATGTTGGCGGTAAATCGCCAGAATTCGTTCCCACGCTAGCAGAGCAGAGGGTACTACAAACAAAATGGCTGAAGGGGACTCTCAAACTGCATTCTGATAGGTTAAGAGAGAGGTCTGATGTCACAGGGGAGCCGCGTGGTTTGCTATGCGACTGCCTAGGAACCGCCAAGTTTGAATTCAAATTACCTAGCGTGCACTCGGTGGTCCATGACCACCCTACTGCCAAAAGTGAATTTTGCCAAGCTGAGATTCGCAAAGTGCGGGGTCTTACTGTATACCATTAAGAGTAGATGTGATAATATGATATCAACTGGTGCTCCCATTTCTTCCATGGTGAATGTATGTATTAGTGGATCATTCTTTCCTGTCACTGGTCAGCTCCACCTGGTGAGACAAAGTATTGTCTTACAGTGTTATGAACTGACATGGCTTTTGCTGTAGGCCAAGTACTTCTGGTTGGTGACAGGTTCCACCAAGATCTTAAATTGTTCTGTGGTTATCCTAAAGAAATCATAAATCTTTTCCGGATCATTTACCAAATCTGGGAACAAATGTCCAAAGCTCCTAGATTCAGGTTTTCTAGAATTAAATTAATGTATCCATATTCATTGCCTATGCTTCCTCAGCTACAGTAACACTGCTATTTTTGCAACAGGCAGCACATCGATACTCCTCGAAGGCTGCCTTGGTACTGAATGATGTGTTGATCAGACTCATTTGGTTGGAACTTTGCTGCTTCAAAATAATTCAAGTCAAATGATTCTTCATGAATTGAATTGATTTTATTTGCTTGGTGTAAATGCAGCCTTAGATAACCATTTTCTTCCCATTTCTTTCTTAAACCTAATTTTTCAAGCATGAGCCCACTACTCTGGTTCTATTCTGGCTACTAATCATTAAAACTTTGCTTACATTCCTTTTGTTATGACCCCTATGCCACTTACATATTTCTATAAGGTCCTCTCATAACCTACGTCTCTCTCTAAGGAATGCAAATTTAACGGCTTCAATCTCTTTTCACGGGATATCCCTCATTCCCTATATCCTTTTAGCCATTCTCCTTTACACTGATTCTAATAGATTTTTATCCATCCAATAATGTGGGGACCAGAATTGTATTCCATAATCTAGATGGAGTTTGACCAGAATCAAATATAACTATAAAATTACTTAAGGACTTATGCTTTTAATATTCATATAAATTAATCCTAGTACCATACAATGGAGACTCAATACTTAAACTTAATTCATAAATTCCAAATGGTTGTTCGACTATCAAAAAATCTTTACTATCAATATCTATAAATCAAATAGTTCATTCTAACCTTAGCAAAACCTTAAGTTTACAAAAATTTCAATGTAAATTTTTTATAATTTTGATTTGTTTTTATCGTAAGTGAAGGCTGGTGATGGATAACATAGAAGAGGAGGGAAAAAGGTGGGGAGGAGGAGGGAGGTTAATTGTTGGAGGATGAGTCACCATCCATGAAAACATCTGGTGTGATTCCTCTGAACCCACTTGTGGAGGACTGTGGCTCACTCCCACTTTTGCACTTTCATTAGATTCCTTATTTTCAGCACTAATAAAATGAAAAACTGTAGACAGAATGCAAGAGAATGTTATTGTTTTCATTACCATGATGGAACAAATGGTGGCGACACAGCGGCGGGGAGAAAAGAGGCCAGGAGCCTTTGTTTACAACCATGTGTGCCGGCATTTAAGTATCAGATATTTTTTTCCAGTACCAAGTTGAACTTTTGTGTTTGAGTATTGAAAAGTTTGACTTCAAAGACATTTGAGGATTGAGTATTCACTGTACATGTATTTGCCTTATTTCTAGCCATTAGGCATTGTTTTCTTATACCAAGATTGGAGTTAATTATAACTTCTAAATCATTTTCATATCCTGAACATACCAGGGCCTTGTTGTTTATGGTGTACCTATCTACCTATCTTTGTGTCATCTGCAAAATTACTAATATCACTACTACAGTATTTGATGGCTCATAAGACAAATGGGCTCATAAGATGCATCCAATTCTAGCAGACTTTGAAATGAAAGAACAAATAAATGAGCAGATTTAAGCTCTGAATATGAAGTGAATGATTTTACCTGACATTTGAAGACTCGCTTGCATTTAGATCATTATTAGATCCCAATATTTTGCATTCAAAAACTTTTATATTTGCTAGTAGCCAATGTACCTATTGTATAATATACCGTATTTGATGGCTCATAAGGTGCATGAGGTCATAAGATGTACCCAGTTTTGGCAGATACTGAAATGAAAAAAGGTAAATGAGCAGATTTAAGTTCTGAATACGAATTGAAGGATTTCACCCGATATTTGAAGATTCTCACATGCATTTAGATCATTATTAGATCTCATTTAAAAACTTTAATATTTGCTAGTTGCTTGCGTACCAATCTTGTTGTGAGATGTACCTGGCATATGACGTTAGCACTGACTGTGAGAGACTACAGGCCTAATAATAGTAATTTTTCTTTTTTTATCTTAATTTTTTTACATGTATGCAAGGTAAGAATGTTGAAAGATAGTGCAATTTTAAATGTATGAAAGTGTGTCTTACCTCAAGGATACCAGCATCACACTAAAGAACTCAGTGAGTCTTGCCTGTGTCAAGATTAATTTTTTTTTTTTCTATTATTATCTTTTTTTTACGTTAAGGCCTATAGCACCTGTAGGCTCACTTGAAGAGTGTATGGAAAGTGCTGATTCGACGTCTGCCCGATCCCATGCTCACCACCTTATCCACTGTGCCACTGCCTCCCCGTTTTGTTTGGGTCCATGTGGTGGTGTATGGCAAATTCTTTTTGACTGGTGTCATTCCATGTGAATTACCATTATGTATGACCTATTATATATTGTTACCTTTAAAGAAAGAATTGTTTTCTGGTGTAGTACCAGTCATCACTTTGTTTACACTCTTGATGTTACAGGTGATCTTGATGTTAGGAATGACTTCTGCGTCAGGCCTTTGTATCGGCAGCACCTGTAAGGAAAATACAAAAAACACAAACAACAAGGAGGACAATCATCATCTTTCACACCACTAGTTCCTGCATCTAGCACGCCACATTCTCTCCAGGAACTCTTTCACAGCCTCAATCATCCTTCCATTCGTCTCCCCACAGAGTCCCAGCAGCACCACCATCCATTCCCTTCCTGTCATCTCCACTCTGTCATGCCCCAGCTCCCTCAGCACCACTTGCATCATGTCATACCTGTCTCTGGCATACTTCACACACTCCAGCACCACATGCTCCACCGTCTCATCCTCCCCCATGTCACACATCTGGCACACTTTGCTGCGGGACTCAGACCATCTATAATTCCTTGCATTCACATCCATGCACTGTGCCCTAGCTCGGAAGAGAAGATCCCCACCCAGGCTTCCATCATACCACTTTTCATACATTGGGGCCTCTTTCTCTCTATACCATTCCAAGGTACTCTTCTGCTCAATCCTATTCTTCCAGTCACTCAGTCCCACACCTTTTACTACTCTGTCTATCTCACTCCTCCACTTCCTTACACCCCATTCTCTACCCTCTCCATTTCTAACTATCATACTCCAGTCCTTCTCTAAGTGCCTTCCTTCTACCTGCTGAAAAGCCCAACTAGCTATTAGGCCACTCTTCACCACCATCCTGACACACTTTTTTCCCCACTTGCTACTCCTGACATTCCACAGAAACACTTTTCTCACTATTCTAGCATCGTTCATTCGCTCTAACCTAGCCTTATACCTTAGGGTCGCTTTTACATACCTTTCTCTAAAAGTGCTCCAACCCATGTCTCCCCTAAGGGCCTCTACTGCTGCATATCTAGGTGCATTTAGTGCCATTCTTGCAACTCTATTCTGCCCTATTTCTAACTTTTCTAGTTCACTTTCATTCCATGCAGTCACATCCATACCATACATGATGCTCGGAACAGCCACGCTCTTCCAAACTTCTCGCAGCACGTCATATTTACTCGCTCTCATCCTTGCTGCACTTCCTAGCCGACCTACCCACTGACTCACCATGCTTATCTTCTCATTCTTTGTCTTCACGCAGCCAACCGGACTCATCCACATCCCCAGGTACTTGTATTCATCTGTCTGTTGCATCTCGTTCTCACCTAGTCTCCACACTGAGTTCCTCTCATCCTCTGACCCATTCACAACCATTACCTTGCTCTTTTCACTGCTAAACCTCACTCCAAAGTCTCTTCCATACCCATCTACAACATCAAGCAAACTCTGAAGCTCTTCTGCCGACTCACTCATAACAACAACATCATCTGCATACAAGAGCACACATATCTTATCATTCCCCACATTTACACCTGCATTCATTCTCCTCAATCTAGCAGCCAGTTCCTCTGTATATAAGTTAAAGAGGATTGGTGATAATATGCAACCCTGCCTAACTCCTCTTTCACTCTTCACCCAGTCTGTCTCTACATTTCCTAGTTTATACTTAGCTCTTGTATCCACATACATACTTCGCACTATGTTAACTATCTTTGAACTTAGCCCAATCTTTTCTAGCACTCTACCTAGCATTTCTCTGTTCACCCTATCATATGCTTTCTCTATGTCTAGAAAACCTAAGTATAACTTGCTACCATCTTTCTTCTTTCTCTCAATCAATTCATTCACCACAAACATATTGTCTTCAGCTCTCCTGTCCACACGGAACCCATTTTGCTCTTCACCTAACACTCCAACTCTCTCAATCCATTTACACAATCTTTCATTCAGAACTGCACTGAACACTTTTCCTACTGTGTTAACTAACGCAATTGGCCTGTAGTTTTTCAACTCATTCTTACTCTTGTACCCTCCCTTATGCAGCAAGGTCACCCTGCATTCATTCCACATTCTCGGCACTCTCTCCTCCTCCCACACCTGGTTGAACAACTCAGTCATCCTATCAATCACTACTTCTCCTCCATTTTTGTACATTTCATACGGTATCTCATCCGGCCCTGCTGCCTTCCCATTCTTCTGCTTCTTCACACATTTCTCCACCTCCTCCCTGCTGATCCTTTCATTCAACTCATCTGCATCCTTTCTCTCCAGTGTCACACGCCCTTCACCCACATCAAAGACCTCACCTACACCTCCAATCTCTTCCCAAAACTCTTTTATTGCTCTTCTCATTTTTTCCTTATCAGTCACCACTGCCCCATTCACCTTCAGGCTCTCCACATTCTCACTGTCAGGCATCCCCTCACCCCTCAGGAATCTGTACCATTCACGACCACCTTCCACACCTTCTATGGCAGTGCCTGCCATAGAAGGATTTTGATCTTGATCTTGATGCTATAAGTGATTCAAGATTACTCCTAAGCCAGGTCTTTGTATTGTCAACTTTTTGTTCCTAGCCTAGCCATCTTGGATTTGCTAGGTGCTTCTGATTAAGAATAGAGTGATGATAACTCAGAACGTCTTATCAATACACTATAACATTTTTCATAAATGTAAATGTATATGCCAAAAAGAGCGGTTATAATGACAGGGTATGGATATGCAGGGGTTAGCAATAGCAGGTGGTATACAGACCCAGGCCAGGAAAATGGCAGCAGGTCTGAAGGGGTAAAAGGCATATGCATAAAGGTCTTAGAACGCATTACTATTTTCTGTATACATTCTTAAGACTGCTATGCAATCAGTCACTTTGTGAATGGATTTTCAAGGAATACCTGTACTATGTTTATCTAGACATCTTCCTCCTCCACCATAATTATCTGTCCATCAGTTTTGTCACCATAACATCTCGCTACCAGCTCATTGAAACATTCACTCACTGACCATTAGCTCCAGTAAAGAAGTGATATTTGGTTTTCTTATACTTTTCATGCAATCTTTCATTGCATTATTAAATTTTTATTTATTTTATAAATTTCTTAATTAATTATTATTTTTTTAAAGTTGATAATTGTGCACCACATGTATGACCACCTGAACCCTATTGCTGAATTTGAGTTAGTAGAGGCAATTTTTGGCATTTCAGGGATAGTGTTAACATAGTACAGATTTAAGTACTTCATGGGTGTCTTTGGAACATAACCCCATGATAAACTTAGAGTTGACTGTATTACAGTTATCCTATTTCAGAAGTATCTGCTACTTATTTTAAGATTTAATAGGATATCTTTTATTTCACCTTTATGGTATGAATTTACAATACAATGAACCTTTGTTTCTGATCTTTGTCATAATTTCTTGATGGTGATATTGGGTTTTGTGTCCAAATGACATCCATGGAATTAAAATTGAAAAGTTGTGTATATCAGGGAAATTATTAAAATGTATGATTAGGATATGAGTTCTTATAAATCAAACATTAGATGAAAAGGAATGCTCCTAATAATATTTTTGTTTTTTGTTGACAAAAATAATGATGTGTTGGTAGGATAAGTTGTGATGAGACTAACCTGTCTAGATTTGATTATTTTGATTTGTTGATGTATTCATTAAAGGAAAAATGGAGTCTACAAGCATTTCTAAGATGGGATGGTAGGTATATTTTGATCTTCAACATCTATGGGTATGTCTGTTACCCAAGTCTCTTGACAGATGGTAAAATTACTGTGTAAGGTGATCAAACAGAAAGGATGAACTTGCCACCAGAACTATGTCCTTTTCTCTGGCTGATTTAGAGTTTGCCTCTTTACAATTGAAAATACAAAGTAAAGATGGTGAATCAAATCTGAATTTGATTTCCTAGCTTAAGCCTGGGTGGCTGTCTATGTACTAGATAAGGGCATTTTCCTAAAAGGTAACTTCTGGTAAGGTTGCTCTTTCTTTGCTCAATACTTCATATAATAATGACAAGCATATGTGGTGCATGAGGTCACAGTATGTTGTAGTTCATGGTTATACTGAACCATATTTCCCCTCATAAAATCCTGGTGTCACTTGTCATCATATTGTAGTTTTAATGATTAACATAGAAGTGGCAAAAACTGCTGTCAGAAACCTATGTACTGTTGTGTCAAGCATTGCACTTGTTTCAGGTACGGCAAACAGCACTTCAAGCCTCTTCGTATAGGAACAGGGAAATAGAAAATCTGATTAAGAAACAGAGAAAATTAAGTATAAATGATTGGAGAGAGAAGAAGGAACCTTTTCAGCCAGTGAACCACTCCAGTCTCTGGGCAGATGGACGGCACCAAATCTTCTCCTCCAGGAAGCATCCAAGGGAAGATCACAGAAGGCCAACTAGTGGTGTGGAGAATTTTTCAAACTACTGCAAACACTGTGGTGGAAGAAAGTAAGATATATAATTTTAAGGGGAAGGAACACATTCACTAGAAACAATGTTGGACTCTCTTACAAACAATGTACGATTGTAGTGAAATATACAGTGGAGACTCAATACTCTAACTTAATTTGTTCCAAGTGGCTGTTCGAGTATTAAAAAGTTCGACTATTGATACTTATAAATTGGGTAATTTATTCCAGCCAAGTTTTAAAACAGTAGCGGTTTAATTTTGCAGTCACCGCTAGCACTAAAGCACAGAAACAGGGTTAGCCTGTCTTTCATGGACTTGTGTCCTGGCAAACACTTCTCATCCTTTGTTATATAGATCCTGTTTGGTAGTTTTTATTTTCCAAAACAGGCTAGTTTCATCACAATTAAAGATTTGTTGTGGGTTTAAGGGCTCCTTATCGACAAATTTCTTATATTCAGGCACAAATTTCTCAGCGGCAACTGTTAGCACTTGCAGCCTCGCCTTACCTCACAACAGTATGAATTCAAGTTCTTTTCTTGAAATTCCCAAACCATCCCTTACTCACTTTAAAATAATCATTGAAGTCAGATGTAGTATCGGAAATAAGATCACGATGCAGCAGCCTAGCCTTCACACAAATTATGCCCTCTGACAAAGAATCACCAGCTATCTGCCTTTGGTTTATCCAATCCACAATTTTTCCATTTCTTCCACTGCCGCAGGTCACGTAAAGTGCCTTTTCACACCAATCGCCACATCAGCTCTTTTAATGAGCTTTTTCTTCTTCAGTATTGTGACTACTGTAGATTTAGCCATACAGTACTCAGCTGCAAGATTCTTCCTCCTTTCTCTTATTTATCAATAATCTCTTTTCATTTTGATGGTTGTCACTACATTCTTTCTTGTAGGCTTATTCTCACCACTAACAAACCTCTTTGGTGCCATTGTAAGCTTCTAAATGAAAAAAAAAAAAACTGGAGAGAAAGCGTAGGACAATGTTATTCTTATGACAGCAAAGAATCAACTGGCTGCGGTGGCCCGCTGGTGGGGCGTGTGGGGCGGCGGGGAGGGAGAGACCCTTTGTTTACAACCACGTGGACTGACGTTTGACTAATAGGTATTTTTTCGAGTATTAAGTCGAACTTTTGCGTTCAACTTTTGAAAAGTTTGACTATTTAGACGTTCCAGTATTGAATCTCCACTGTACTTTATTAGGCTATCAGTTTTGATGCCACCAATAAGATGAAAATAAGAAAACATAAATGAGAAAGATTAGGGCATAAATAAAATGAAGCGCAGAAGGAAAAAAGAATTTTAATGTGAGAAAAATAGCACTAAGAAACATATTGGGAATGTGAACAACAAACATGAAGAAAATACAAGCTTCTTCTTGTCTTTATATCTTTGTTACAAGTTACCTGTTGTTGGATGAGCTAATCAACTAATAGAGTGGTGAGAGATTCACATTCTATAACCTGACAGACAAATTGTCAGTACAGTGATTGCCTTTTACTAATGCACAGTTTGGCTAGACAAAGATGTTTGCTACTAGTCACAGTTGTAAATTATAGTGTATAGTGATGAGTATGACTTTAGGGTTTTCAGATCTGTTAAATGTTATATTAAGTAGCAAGGTTTTTATTAAGAGAAAGCATAGATGAATAGGAAGTGATTTGTAAGTACAGAGGATCCTTGGTTTACAACATTCTTGACCTATGGTTACATTGCTGTGCAGCACTATATGTGGAAGACAGCATCATCTACATTTGCTGGTTGTCTGCCATATTGGATTTTCATGCCTCTGGTTTCTTTTGTTTGTGTTGTCTATGAAAAATAAAGTGACCACTTGTCCCTGAAAATACTGAACCATTCATATTGGGTAGTGAAATTTTGTTTACTGTTTTTCAACCAATATGAAACACCATTTGTTCCATATTTAGCTGTATGTGTATTAATAAGTCAAGCAAATAGTTTCTGTTGTCAAGTATTAGAAATATGAACCCATGAATTTTGACATGATAAGTAATGAAACAGTGAAAACTAAAGGTGTTGAAACTGCAAGTCAGAAGTGCAGACCATGACAAGACCAGATTTACAGTGGTGTTATCATGCATAGCCAATGATTATAAGATTAAATAAATACTTACCAAGTATGATGTTTGATCGTAATTTCACGAACATTTAACTGCATCACTGAAATAGTAAACAAGATCCTTACTTTGCCAATTCCACATCAACCCTTCTACTCTCTTTGAGGAAACAGCCAACAAGCAGCCAGTATATACTAGTTATAGCTATAACTGAGCTACATGAAAACTACAGGGGAGGGTAGGGAGACCATTTACTACCTCAGTGGCACAGTTAAATGTTCATGAAATGTATTTGCCTGGTTGTATTTACCTAGTTGTATTGTACAGGGTTCGAGCGGGGGTCAGAGTGTCCTGTCTCCATTTCTCCATTTATCCAATTTTTCTTTAGTTATGCACATTATGTGCTGTAACAACTTCATCACTCAAGGCATTCCACTTTTCCACCGTTCTATGTGGAAAACTCTATTTTCCAATATCCTTCACACACTACGTCTTCCTAATCTTCTTTGCATGTCCTCTTGTCCTTCCAGCTTTTTCTGTCACCAGCACCAGGCCTTCCTTGTCTATCTTTTCAATGCCATTTACTATTTTATACATTGTTATCAAGTCTCATTCTCTTCTACCTTGTAACATTGGCAGTCCCATTTCCTTCAGCCTTTCCTCATATGTTATTAGGTCCTTTAGTTCTGGCACTATCTTTGTAGCTATCATCTCAATCCATTCTAATCTTCTTATATCCTTTTTCAAGCTTGGTGACCACATCACTGCTGCATATTCCAACTTTGGACGTATCATGCTCGTAATAATTTTTTTCATCATATCTTTGTCCAAGTACTGAAATGCTACTCAAATATTAGTCAACATTTTATATGATGATCCAAACATCTTACTTATGTGTTTTTTGGGGTTCAGATTTTCTTGTATAACCATTTCCAGATCTTTTCCTCTTTGGTCTTCATTATTTGTTCCTCTCCCATCAAATAGTTCCATACTGGTCTTACTCTTTCTCATTCCATTATGTAACATTGAATTCTAACTTCCACCTCTTACTCCACTCAAATTTGATATCTTCCTGCAGCAGCAAGCAGTCCTCTCGAGTCTTGATTATTCTTAGCAATTTTGCATCATTAACTCTTTTATTTCAAGCTTGGTTACTTTAATCTCTTTCATATAGAAGGTTTCTCTATTACCCTGCAGCCTTTCAAATTTGGATTCCTTAGTAAAGACCTCCTGAAACTTACTATTTAACAGTTCTGCCATTCTTTTTGGGTCTTCCACCATCCCATTCTCTCCTTTTAACCTTTCTATTGTTTCTTTTTGTCTTATTTTTGTATTGATGAATCTGTAGAACAATTTTGGTTGCTCCTTGCATTTTTCGACAATGTCCTTTTCATAGTTCCTCTCCTCTTTCTTCCTCACTTACCACATTCATTTCTCGCTGTCTTGAAGTTTTCCTTATTTACTGCATTTCTATTTCTCCTCCATCTTTTCCATGCTCCACCTCTTTTTCTCCTTTGCCCTAGCACACCTTGCGTTAAACCAATCTTTCTTTCCTTCTTCTTTAGGTCTATATTTCGGGACATATTCCCTGACTCACGTTTTGTATATTTCCAAAAATAAGTTATATCTCTTGCATCGTCTCTGAGTTTTCCATCTCCTCCCAGTTTACGTTTTTAAAATAGTTCTTGAGATTCTCAATATCAGCCTTTCTGTAATTTAATTGGTCTCCTTTGTATGAATCGTCTCTATCTTCCTTTCCCTCTTCTATATCAATTTTTAATATAACATGGTCACTCTTTCCCAATGGGCACTTATATCCTATATCATCATTCATTTGTATACCCTTTGTTAAAACCAGGTCCAATCTCACCGGTTCGTCGTTTCCTCTGAATCTTGTGTTTTCCTTTATTCTTTGGTCCATCATATTATCTATCATTAGGTTCAGGAATTTTTCTCCCCAGGCATCTTCCCCCATACCACTTTCATAATTTTCCCAGTCCACTTCTTTACAGTTGAAGTCTCTTACTAATAATAATAACCCTTTTCTCCTTTCTTTAATTACTCTCGTTAGACTCCTTATTGTGTCATCTATCATGTCTTTATATTCTTGGTTGGTCCATGAATTTGTTTATGGTGGCACATATGTTCCAATGATTGTTAACTTTTTTTATTAATATGCATCTTAATATACAGTACTTCTGCTTTTCCTTCCCCATATTCCACTTGGTTTACCACCATCTCTTTCCTTAACATTATCATGACTCCTCCTCCTCCTTTATCCCCTCTGTCTTTCCTCCATACGTTATATCTATTATCTATGCCTTTTTTGATTGCCTCATTTAGTTTTGTTTCAGCCAGGCATATAATATCCGGTTTTTCTTTCTTTATGTAATCTTTTAGTTCTAATTTACTTGATAGAACTATGTTCGTATACGTCATTTTTAGTTTCTTGCCCTTATCACTTTAAGTTACACTTGCTCCACTGTTGCCTCTTCCTTCTCTCTTATATACCATTTCCTTATCGTGTCTCCCAGAATTCTCCAAAAAAATACCTTTTTCTCCTCCTCTGACCTTTCATTATTTTTTTCCTTACTGCTGCCGCCAGTTTGTTGTATCTCTTCCTTTTTTCCTTATCTTTATTTTTCCTTATATATATATATATATATATATATATATATATATATATATATATATATATATATATATATATATATATATATCCTTGCAGCCTTCTGTTTCTCTGAGTTTTGTTGTTTTATATAATATCTCTTCTGTTGCTGCTTGTGATTTTAGTAGTATCTTAATTGGCCTTGTTGTTCCATTTTGATAAGGTCCCATTCTGTGTTTTTCCTCTACTTCCTCCTCTAGGTTCTGCCTATCTTCGTCATTTAGATTTTTTAGTATGTCTTTCACTAACTTCATTTCCTCTTTTTCCCTTCTTGGTTTATATTTTATATTTTTTTTCTTTTAGTCCAAATATAATTACACTCTTTTTTTGTTTTCTGCCATTTCCCTTACTAGATTTTCTTTTTCCTTAACCCCTTCACGCCGGATTTTAAAAAAGCCCGCCTGTATGATATACGGTGGTAGTGCCCCGAGCTGGAAACTCATGCAAGCTTGTCATACTTGTCGTCTTTGTGTATTATGCTGCTATTTTTAGTCACTATATCGCCTTCAAGAGGAAAGTGGACGCTTCTCTCGGAGAAAAGAGAGAGAGAGAGAGAGTGACATTTGCTAATATTTTAGACACAAGCGGGACGCATGTAGCTTATCTTCGAGAGGAAGAGGGGAGGAGGGAAGGAGAGGGAAACGAAAGAGAGAGAGAGAGAGAGAGAGAGAGAGAGAGAGAGAGAGAGAGAGATTAGAAAATTTGTTTTGTATTTGTGTGTGTGTGTGTGTGTGTGTGTGTGTGTGTGTGTGTGTGTGTGTGTGTGTGTGTGTGTGTGTGTGTGTGTGTGTGTGTGTGTGTGTGTGTGTGTGTGTGTGTGTGTGTGTGTGTGTGTGTGTGTGTCACGAATGTTACAAGGCGGGACGATGTAACTTATCTTCGAGAGGAGAGGGGAGGGAGGAGGATGGGAAGGAGGAGAGGGAGAGAGAGAGAGAGAGAGAGAGAGAGAGAGAGAGAGAGAGAGAGAGAGAGAGAGAGAGAGAGATGGGAACAGTCTATGCCATTGGGTAATTTTAGACACAAGGCGGGATGCATGTAGCTTATCTTTAGTGATTGGTGGAGACAAGGATGGTGGGAGGAGCACTAGGATTTCAAGGACAGCATACGGCGTGTAGTTGGTATCCAACACACTATACGGGACAACTGAACTGAAGAAAGCTCAGAAAAGAAATATGACGTCTACGTAGGCATCACCGTATATGCTACTGGGGCTTCATGACACCTACATAGGCGTCACCGTATTGAAGGGGTTAAGGACTCCTATAATTTTGTTTGCCATATTCTCATCTCTTTCTTTTAGTTGTTCCTGGATCACCTCCTGAAGATTATCCTTCTCTTTCTTATCTTGGATTTTCCATGCCTGTACTTCTTTCTTAATCACGTCCTGTACTCTTTCTTCTTCTTTGTTAACTAGATCTTTCAGGTCCTCTTTTTCTTTCTCTAATTTACCGAGTCCTTCATCCATCTGTTTCTTATATTTGGCTAGTTCTTTTCTCAGTTCTGCATTTTCTACTCTTAGTCTAGCTTCATTTTCTTCCAGTTTTTTTCATCCTTTCTTTCAAGTTCAGAAACTCTTTCTCTTGTTCATCGTTCTCTTCACTCCTCATACTCTCCCTTATCCAGTTGTCTAGTTTTTCTCCAAAGTTAAAACTTGTGTATGGAGGGCGGTACTTGTCTCATCAAATCCTCCGAATCTTTCCTCTCCCTCATCATAATCATCCTTTTCTTGTACTTTTTCCCTATTCTCATACCTGCTTATGGGTGTAAGCTCTTTCTGACTCATGGTGCCTTTCAATGTAGTTCCTGGAGACTATTGTGTGTGTGTGTGTGTGTGTGTGTATACCTAGAGTGCCTAGTTGTATTGTATAGGGTTCGAGCAGGGCTCATAGTGTCCTGTCTTCATGTCCCCATTTACCTAATTTTTCCTTAAAGTTATGCACATTATGTGCTATAACAACTTCATTATTCAACACGTTCCACTTCTCCACCGTTTTGTGTGAAAAACACTGTTTTTCAATATCCTTGACACACTGCCTCATCCTAATCTTCTTTACATGTCCTCTTGTCCTTTTATCTTCTGTCACCATCACCAGGTCTTCCTTGTCTATCTTTTCAATGCTATTGACTATCTTGTACATTGTTATTAGGTCCCCATATTTTCTTTTATCTTGTAAGGTTGGCAGTCCCATTTCCTTCAGCTGTTCTTCATATGTTAGGTCCTTCAGTTCGGGCACCATCTTTGTAACAATCTTCTGTATCTGTTCTAATCTTCTTATATCTTTTTTAGAGCTCGGAGACCACACCACTGCTGCATATTCTAGCTTTGGACGTATAATGCGTGTAATAATTTTTTTCATCATATCTTTGTCCATGAATTGAAATGCCACTCTTTTATTAGTCAACATTCTATATGATAATCCAAGTATCTTGCTAATGTGTTTTCAGGGTTCAGATTTTCCTGTATAATCACTCCCAGATATTTTTCCTCTTTAGTTAGTCTTCATTATTTGTTCCTCTCCCATCAGATAGTTCCATACCAGTCTTCTCTTGCTCTTTCTTAGTTCTATTATGTGACATTTCTAGGCATTGAACTCCAATTTCCACTTCTTACTTCACTCATAGATTTTGTTTATATCTTCCTGTAACAGGAAACAGTCCTCCAGGGTTTTGATTACTCTTAGCAGCTTTGCATCATCAAGAAATAAATTAATATAACTGTTTACCCCATTGTGAATGTCGTTTACATAAATCTGGAACATAATGGTGGCTAACACTGACCCTTGTGGCACTCCACTTGTTACTTTACTCCCAAGATGAGTATGTATCTCTGATCACAGCTCTCATCTCCCTGCCTTCAAATAATCCCTTGTCCATTCTAAAAAAGTGCCTCGCAGTCCTCTTATGTTCTCTGGTTTCCAAAGTAGTCTTCCATGAGGGACTTTATCAAAAACCTTTCTTATGTCCAGGTATCCTGTGTCCAACCATCCATCTCTGTTTTTCAGTCCTTCTATTAGTATCAAGTAGAAGCTTAATAAGTTTGACACACACGACTGTCCTGTCCTGAACCCAAATTGTCTTTTCCATATAACTTGTTCTTCTTCTAGATGTTTAACCCATTTTTCTTTGATAACTATTTCACACAACTTCCCCATAACACTTGTAAGTGACACTGCTCTGTAATTTAATGGCTCAGGTGCCTTTCCTCCTTTAAATATTGGTATTACATTGGCTCTTTTCCATTCTAGTGGAACTTTCCCTCATTTAGTGAACTTTTAATTATTTCACAAATTGGATCCAACAATTGATCTTTACATTCTTTTAGCATCCAACCTGATACACCATCTGGCCCCATTGCTTTTCTGATATCAAATTATCTAATAATTTTCTAATATCCTCTTTGTGCACTGTGATTTCCTGTACCTAATCTTTGGCAATGCAATGTCCTATTTGGCTCTGTAAAATCCTTTTCTACAGTGAACACAGTTTTGAAGCTCTCATTCATTATTTCACACATTTCCTTCTCTGTTTGGTATGTCTTCCCTCCTTTAATTATTTTTTTCTATTGTTTCCTTGTTCTTCATCTTCACTTTTACGTACCACATCTTTCTCAAAGTTTCTTTCTTCCTCTCTCCTTACTCTAATATATTAATTTCTTTCATCCTTATACTGCTGTCTTTATTGTTATTTCTCTGTTTTATGAGTTTCTACCAAGCTTTATGTTTTGCCTTTTTAGCTTCTGTGCATCTAGCATTATACCAAGCGTGTATATTTTTCTTAACTCTATAAAAAGGTATGTATTTCTTTACTTCTTCATTATATTTCAGTATGAATATTTCATATTTCCCTTGTATTGTCCTTCTGTACATAATATTTCTCCCTTCAATATCGGCAAAAAATTCCTTCATTTTTTAAAATCTGCCCTTGCGTATTTTAATCTCTCTTTTTTGTAGTCATCTCTGTATCTTACCCCATCCTCCTCCTGTATTTCCAACTCTAATATCACATGATCACTTCTTCCCATTGGACTAGGTATTGTATGCTGGGAGGGGGCTCTGCCTTCTTTGTGAATACTAGGTGAATCAATGATGGTTCTTCTTCCCCTCCATACCATGTTGACTCCTTCATCCACTGATCCATTCTATTTACCATAGTCAACTGTAACATCTCCTCACTCCATTGTCCAGCATTATCCATTACCTCCATCTCTCTCCAACTAATTGCATTCTTTCATTTCTTCTTATCATATTATCTAAGAACTTAATCCCCTCTCTGCATATTTTTATGTTCCTCAGTTCCCCTTGTATTTGTCTTAGGTGGAACATATGTAACTATGATTTTTCTTTTTTCCAATTCCTGTTTTGATTCTTACTCCCATTACTTCCACCTTGGCCTCACCATATGGCACATCCTCCACACGTATATTATCATGAACCATTATTAGCACTCTTCCACCTTTACCCTTCCTGTCTCTTCTCCAGCTATTATATCCCTCCTCTTTAATTTAATTTTAACATGGATCTCCTTTGTAATTTTGTTTCAACAATGCACATTACATCTGGCTTTTTTCTTTCAAATAATCCCTAACCTCCAACACACTGGATAACAACCCATCTATATTAGTAAAAGTCTCTCAATTTCTTCCCTCCTCTATGACCTCCTCCTTATTCTGTAGATACCACTTCTTTAGTCTCATATCTAGAACTCTCCAGTAGCAATTCTTTTTCTCGATCTCCCTCCTTTTCTCTTTTTTTTTTTTCCTTAGCTTCATTTCTTAGCACTTTCTCTTTTTCCCTCTCTTACAGGTTCATATCTCTTTTTTATCCATATAGCTTTGTGTTCAGTATCATCGGCCAGCTTCCCTTTCCTTGTCATAATTTCCTCCACCACCACCTGCGATCTCATTCTCACTTTCATTGGTCTCTTACCCCCTTCATTAAATCTTCCCAACTTAATCACTTTCTCCACTTCCTGGTCGAATTCCTGTGTGCTGTCCTGGACCTTTTTGTTAATAGTTTTGGCCAATTCTCTCTCTCCATGCTGTTTGATAATCTTTTTTGGACTTTTTTTTCATTCATCCCAAAGATCAAGAAATATTCCTCTTATCCACTGTATCTCTCACTAGATCTTCTTTCTCCTTAATTACTTGTATAACTGCATCCTTTGTTTTTTCCTGAATTTGTCTCTTTACTACTGATTTTTTTTTTTTTTTTTTTTTTTCCTCTTCCTGTTCCTGTTTCCATGTATTTCATAATTCCTCCAACTTGTTTTCACTCATTCCATTTTCTACTCTGTCTTCAATCCCATCTTGTACTTTTTCTGTAGGCTCCTTAAGTAGTCTCGGTAGTCGTGACATGTAACCTTTAGTATATAATTTTCTTTATTTCCTGTATCTCCTCCTTCAATCCCTGTTTTGTTACACTGACTTGTCACATTCGACTGATCTCAATCTCAACTCCATGTTTTCTGTTATCAGTCTGTCCTGCTTGTCTATTAAACTCGACATCACTTCCTTTATGTATTTTATCTCTCTTTCCACGTTTATCAGCCTCCTCCTATTGCCTCTTTCGCAATAGTGGAACAGGCGTGGGGGTAGAGGAGGTGGTCACCTCAAGCCAACTGTTGCATGGGGGTCCACCACCAGACTGATGATGAAGCGAGGGGAAAAAGAAAAGAGAAAAAAAAGGAAAGAAAAGTCCGAAAGTCACAATGTAGGAGTCGGGCAGCTTTATTTGTAAGGATAATGGTGATAAAGTAAAGTAGAAAAGTAAAAATAAATAAGTCCTCTCCCCTCAGTCTGTCAATCTCTCTCTGGGAGTGTGACGTTGAAGTGCATGGGCGTGCACATGTTCCGTTTACTTTTAGTGATCTACGTGACCTGAAGTGTGGAAGCTAATTAATAAGCTTAGCTGCAAAAAAAAAAAAAAAAAAAAAAAACCGTCAGAAGCACTAAAGCAGAGATTGGTAAAGTCCATGAACAAGGTGATGAAATAGCCTATTGGCAGCTGTGGTGCTGAAATGAACTTGTCGCTGTCTGATGATAAACCCATGATGCTCGCCATGGTGTTGAATTAACACCTCATTGTAATCTATATACTCTCAGTTCTGCCATTCTGACAGCTGTTAGTGTGTGTGTAATTCACCACGGTTGCCTCCTGGTCACCCAGCCAGTCTTCCCCATTACGGAGTGAGCTCAGAGCTCATAGACCGATCTTCGGGTAGGACTGAGACCACAACACACACTCTACACACCGGGAAAGCGAGGCCACAACCCCTCGAGTTACATCCCGTACCTATTTACTACTAAGTGAACAGAGGTCACACATTAAGAGGCTTGCCCATTTGCCTCGCTGCTTTCCGGGACTCGAACCCAGCCCTCTCGATTGTGAGTCGAGCGTGCTGACCACTACACTATGCGGTGTGTGTTATGTGTGTGTGTATACACACTTGGATGCATGTGTGCACGTGTGTGTGTTGGAGGGAGTGATCTGTGACATTGTCGTATGTAGAGACATTTAGCCCAATTGGCATGGTTAAATAACGATCACAAGGGCCCATCGAGAATGGTCCGCCTCCTCTAGGCTGAGACTCCTGCTCCATGCTTGCTCTTTCGTCTCTAACTCCAGAAAAGTCCTTATCTGTATTGTCATTAGCTAATTTCCTCAGTCCAACAGGTGTTTCAATAAATCGCTGATTTTCACAATGCAGCGTTCGTTTTTGATGTCATATGGCTGGCCGTGCCACCCAGTTCTCTCTCTCTCTCTCTCTCTCTCTCTCTCTCTCTCTCTCTCTCTCTCTCTCTCTCTCTCTCTCTCTCTCTCTCTCTCTCTCTCTCTCTCTCTCTCTCTCTCTCTCTCTCTCTCTCTCTCTCTCTCTCTCCATACGGTATCCAAATCTTATTCATTATGGGGACAGGAGAACCATATGGCCCCCTACCCACCTGTACATACATCTTGGTCAGGCTCCAACTCCTACTCAAGTGCTTTCCCTGGAAACTGCTTAGCAACGTCTTGACAGTGCAGCTGCGGTGTGTGTGTGTGTGTGTGTGTGTGTGCACTTGCTCCACCAGAAATTATTTACTGAATTGTAAACACAAAGATAGTTAGTCAATGTTCATATTCCAGTCACTCACACAAAGTGTTGTCACCATTGTTGGAAGGTAGTAGATGAAAATTATCCACTATAGAGACATTCAGTGATAATTGTAGTTATCTATTTAAAAGTGTATGTGTTTTCCTTATACCATTTTGTATGTGAATATATATATATATATATATATATATATATATATATATATATATATATATATATATATATATATATATATATATATATATATATATATATATATATATATACTAGAAAATGGTGAAATTAAAATGTCGACAAATCTTTCTGTTCATGAGTTTTAAGAAACATAACTCCAGTAGGTAACAAGGGAATTTACAATATATTATAAGAATTATTTGTCCCATTAGAATTGTAAGTTTCAATAATTGCTTTCATGGAAGGAAAGATTTCCACATCCATCATCACATAAGGGTTTGTCTTGTTTTTATAATTGTATCTTTATGGTGTAGGTCCACTTTGGATTACTTTGAATGTGAAAAAAAAAATGCTTTGCAAATAACCTCTTTCATATACAACTCATGTGCTAGACTTGTGTGGGTCAAAATGACTCCCACCACTGTGCATTATTTTTTATTCCCTCTCTATTTCATGTCTGTTAGATATGGTATATTGAGCCCTAGTCATTTTTATAAGCTACTAAAAATTATAACATGGGTGAAGAAGTTAAAAGCTTTAAAATGTACAATGGTTGACATGCCATGTAAATTCTTTTATAAAGTATTTTTATGAAAATAAAAAAAAAGCCTTTGAGATGTATTTTACAAAAAAGTTTCTTTTTCCTTTTTAACATGAAAGTTGAAGGCTAGTTCACCAGGATGGTCAGTGAAGGAATAGGAAAGCCAAAGCTGGTAGTAAATGTAGAAATTTCAATTCATGGAGACTTCTGCAAAAGGATATAAAGAGTGTGCTTCACTTTAGAAGATAAATAGTCAAAGAATTTCTGATAGTCAGAGGAAATAGGTGAGAAGCAAACAGCAAAGATAAATTCAGAGAGTCTTGAGTCGAAGCCAAATGGTGGAAAACTTGGAAGACTCAAGAGCATGGGCATGAGAGCAAGTAAAGTCGTTTTGTACATAAATACAACATCCAGCTTTGGAAAGAAAATGAGGATAGGGAAAGTAGGAGTGAACAGAAAAGGGACTACTGTCAGGTACCTTGTTCACCTGTGTTTCTGTGAGGAAAAGATGAGGCCTTAGCGGAGGAAAGATGGTTGAATATTGGCTCAAGAACCACGCATGTTACAGAATATAGAAAAAGTTGAGGGAGATGTCAAGACATTTAGGTTCAATACCAGAAGAGTAGTCCAATCTGGAAGCATTTATGGTCCCCACCCTAGAAGGGGACTCGAAGGTGGATTTGGAGTAGGGTGGCCAGACGTCCGGCTTTATGCTGGACAATTCTCCTTTAGAACACCTTGTCCTCCATCCGGTGCAACCTCACACTGGACGTGCATTTGTCCTCTTTTCATGAGACGAGAGAAACAATAAATAACATAAGTAAATAAATAACAACAGAAAAAAATAATAAATAAATTGATAAATAGATAAATTGGGTCCCATAGAATTAGAATATAATATGGTAGTACCGAGGCCAAGGTCGGCAAACACAGACTCGTACAGTTGAGTGAGTATAGACAGGAACGGCACAGGAATGTGTTGTGACTGAGTTTGCCAGCATGGTGCGGTTAGTTGTGAGTCAAACACTATACACTGTGGTTGTGCAATTTACTATATTAATAATTGAGGAGTCTAAAGATGCCTAAAAGAAAGACCTCGTTCAACGCTGACTGGACCAAAGAGTTTAGTTTCATTGCAAAAAGGAGAAAGGACAAGTATCATGCTTCTTTGTTCACTGTGCCACTGTGATGTAAGGGAATGACTGCGGTACAATGACACGCGGCCGCTGACATTCGCATTGCTGACACCTCGTCACTGCTAGCATTTTTTCCTTCTGCTCGATCATGTCAGGATGACAAAATCACAGCTGCAGAATATTGTAAAGTGTATCATACTGTGAAACATCAACAATCATAAAGAAGCATCGACTGTGCAGTGAAAGTTGACAGAGAAATATATAATGACCCATTAATAGGAGAAGGTGTAACATTTGGAAGAACCAAAGCAAAAGCTCTGGGTGAAAATATTTAAGCACCATATTCTGTACAAAAGCACTTGGAATACATAAAAGAAAATGGCTTGTACTTTTCAGTAGTAACTGACGCTTAAAAAAAAAAAATATATATGCTTCCCAATTATTTTGAGATACTTTTATTTTGAGGAGGGAGCGCAACATGTGTTACTTGACTTTTACGCTGATAATGACGAATCATGCAGAGGCCATCACAAATCAGTTATTGTCTAAGTTAGAGATGTCAGATCTGGATCTGAATAAAGTGTTGGCATATACTAAATAATAAATAGTGTATTACAACATTTTTCATCTTCTGGTTGTCTTTTTTTTCTTCTAAAACTTTTATCACAGTCTTGGATACAAAATCCTTTAGTTCTTCATTCTCGTCCATTTCTTTAACCTTCTGCTGCATCTCCTCCATCTCTTCCTTCACTTTCCTTCTTTCACCTTCGTTTTCCTGCTCTCTCTTATCACCTTCCTTTCCCATTGACTTACTATACTCCCTCATCTTACTCATCATCCTCTCATTTCTCTCCTCCAAATCCTTTATTTCTCGCTTCATCTCAGCATTGTCTTCCTTGATTTTTTTTCGCCTCCTCTAGCTTCCTCTTCTCGTGGGTGCAGCACTCCCCACAGAACCTTACCTTCACACCACCTTTTGAAATTGCTCTGAACAACTACTCTCTTACTTTTTCACATTGTGCATGATACCAGAGGGAGCACTGTCACACTTCTTCGCTGCATTCGTTTCTGCGGCGGGGTGGCCGTCCTCTCTTCACCTCCTCACAGTTTCCACATTTCTTCTCTTCGTTAACTCTTCCGAAGTAGCCACACTCCTTACACTTTTTTTTCTTTTCGCTCCTCGGTTTTTTCCCGGTCTCCATGGCGTGCTATCAGAGAGAGAGAGAGAGAGAGAGAGAGAGAGAGAAAAAAAACCTCAGCAGCAGACCGGAGCTGATTTTGAAACAGCGTGTTGCTGCAACGGATTCTTGACTTTTTTTTTCCTCCTTTTCCTCCTTCTCCTCCTCCTCCATCTGCTTCTTCTTCTTCTTCTTCTTCTTAATGGAGAGAAACTAACTATATTGAAGACTTTTACTAAATATTGAATATAAATAATATTACTTTCTTTAATTTTAATATTATCTGTTGATGCCTTTATTTATTTCCAAATCTGGTCACTTGAGATTTATTAGTACTATAGTAGTAATAGTAACTGGTAGACTAGTATAGTAGTAGTTGTAGTAGTAGTAGTAGTAGTAGTGGTAGTAGTAGTAGTAGTAGTAGTAGTAGCAGCAATAGTAGTAGTAGCAGCAGTAATAGTAGTAGTAGTAGTAGTAGTAGTAGTAGTAGTAGTATAAAATTAGTACTAATTGTAGTAGTAGTAGTAGTAGAAGTAGTAGTAGTAGCAGTAGTAATAGTAGTAGCAGTAGTAGTAGTAGTAGTAGTAGTAGTTTTTATGTCCTGCCCTATAGCGCATGTAGGTAACTTCAAGAGTATTGGAAGTGCTATTAAGCTTCCACCTATCAGTGGCGCAGGGAATTTTATTTACAGTGGTACCCATATTATGGTCCATATCATCACCCAAGCCTATCTTCGTTGTAACTACCTAGAATCTTGGTGTCATGGTGACATGTAGGTAACTTTAAACCACTCGACAAACGGAAAAGTATCAAGGCAATTCATGGTGGACTTCGAATTTACGCGTGGACGTCTGCCCGATCCCAAGCTCTCTCTATCTTATCCAGTATCCACCATGCCACCCAAGGAGGTTACATAGAGGGGAGACGCCGCGCGCCTATTCCGCTGTACTAAAAATGTAAAGCCATTGGGCGGAGCTTACGATCGCAACTTACACCCAAAACGTTGCCCTCTCCCGTGTTAAGCAATAGGAAATTGCCACTTTCTTTGGTGCTACTTTAGCGTGAGGTCTACCGCCATACTTGGCCTACCCAGGTGCAGCCTGAGGTCTACCGCGTGACCCGCGTCCCTCCGGGACGCTACCTTAGCGTGAGGTCTACCGCCATATGTGGTCAACAATGTGACCTGTTCAGGTGATCTGCCCATATAAAAGGAAGCAAATGGAGCTCCTAAATCAGATATTAGCAGGACGGTTTGCCCGTCACCTGTACACTCCCACTTTATTTCCTTTCTCACTATAGCCCTCAACACTTCTTTTCCCACCAACTTTAACTCTTCCTAGTTTTACCCATCTTTTCTATCCCCCCTCAACTCAACTAAATCAGATTCCTCCTCGACCTAAAATAGTTAACATCGATTGAGGGTACTTCTAAATGTTGCAGGAGTTTTATAGAAGAGTCATTCTGACAGAAGAAGTAGCACTCACCTTTTTAAGGGAGCACAATCTCTTGGATACAGTTCAAGAAGCAGATCCATGCCATAAATGTGGTTCTGTTATGCAGGAAAAAAGAAAGCATAACAGAGGAGGAGAATTCAAGCCTGCGTTACGTTACCCTCGAAAGGGTTGTCAAACTACACGGTCTGTTCGTACAGGAAATTGATTTTTCCATTATACGGACATGAACAACAAATTGCACTGCAACCTGAGCCTGTGTGAAATATTATAATTATATATTTCTCTTTGTATTAGATATACCATGTCCATAGTAACGACTCTCACAGGAAAATCTACCAGTACTGTAACTGACTGGTTCAACATGTGCCGAGAGGCGTGTACAGCCATAGTTTCTCATCAACGACGAGGAAAGATGGTAGGAACAAAAGATAACCCTATCCAAATTGATGAGGCAAGATTTGCTGGTCGACGGAAGTACAACCGAGGAAGGATGCTGAATGGAGACAACGCTCCTCTCTCCGAGGACAGTGATGCAGAACAAGAAAACAACGGAAACCATGGGCGTACAATTGATGGGCCTTGGGTTTTTGGTCTTAAACAAGGCTCGGACTGTCGGTACTTTTGGATGGAACGACGTGACCGCAACACTCTAATCCCTATTATTGAAAGGGAGTGTGCATATGGTTCGGTGATTCATTCAGATGAGTGGCCTGCTTATAGCAACTTAAATGCCATGAGGTACCAGCATTTTACAGTGAACCACCAACAACATTTTATGGAGCCAGTGGCAGGATCACACACACGGGCAATTGAGCGATCGTGGTTGTACGCTAAAACGGTGATTCTGAAGAGAATGAGAGGTGTTGGTAGTCAGCTGTTCAAGTCTTATCTTGATCATTTTTGCTGGAAGGTGATGAGAAAAAAAATAAAATGATCTATTTGTGTCATTCTTAGAAGATGTACGAAGTGTGTATCGTTAGAATAAATGTATGGAAATATATGATAACATGTTTATTTTTACCTTTCTTCTTTATCTATTTAAGTCATTCCTAGGATATGTACAAATTAAGTGTTTAACGCTAAGATAAATATGTAGAAATGTGTGATATCCATGAGGGAGGGATAATGCAGCGGTAGACCTCACGCTATAGTGCTGACGGGAGGTAGACCTCTCACTAAAGTAACATCCTTTCTTTTTCATTACAAGAGTAAAACTAAAAATAACTGATGGGTTCTTATGTAAACCACATCGTGGTTTCCTATAAATATGTCATGTAGACTTATTATTAACGGTATTAATACGAAATAGCTACAATATTGAAAAAAATATAGCAGGCTGTTTCTGGGAGAAATTATGGCAAAATATTACTTTTCTCGTTTATTACATGGCATAAAACAAACATTTGCAATGCGGGGAAAAAATAAATAAAAAAATAGATTAAATAGATACTGACGATGAATAAAGGAAAGATTATGAAAATTTTGAATAACTTTTGAAGCTTTATTTTCAAACTAATGGTAGCGGTAGCTATTATCAAGGCACTGGTTATAAATTTAAAAGATTAACACTGAACAAATCTACAGACTTTATCATAAATTGATGGAATGATATTAAATGGACTTTCTCCCCACACTCAATAAACAATTTGATAATATATATATATATATATATATATATATATATATATATATATATATATATATATATATATATATATATATATATATATATATATATACACGCAATATGTTTTATATACAAGTAATGTCAAAACTTAATGAGCGAGTATGCGACTATTTAGTCTGCTCAGGCGGAGAGAGGAACTGCAGTGAGTCCGAGAAGACGTAATCTCGAGTTGTTTCTCACGCTTAACCTCCTGGTGGGCCTCATGTTCTCCCCTTCCCAAGCATTGTCAGTCGCCACAATAGGATTGGTGTGTAGTATTTATAAGTGATTTTGATTGCCATTACTAATGAGATTACATTACTGAAAAAAACTTTTCTGAACACCTCAGTTCTTCTTCTACTTACTGGAGTGAAAAAATTGTTAAAACTTCTGATTACTTAGATAATTAATTTAATGCTTTTAATTCATGATTGGCTACTATTTCTTCCTCCCAGACGTGTCTCTATAGTCTTCCAAATCTAAACGTGGCTTTTTGGCGGGTCTCCTTAGGGAATGGCAGGCCTTCCACTGCTGCCACATTTCACCCAGAATTTGAATGGCCAAGTGTGTGACCTGAACCACCTCTCTCTCTCTCTCTCTCTCTCTCTCTCTCTCTCTCTCTCTCTCTCTCTCTCTCTCTCTCTCTCTCTCTCCGTGTTGTGTTGTTGTTTTATTTTTTCCAGCACGATGACTGGATGGGCTTGAAGGAGTCCTACTAGGGTTGGGGTTGAGACCCAGGCTTTGTGTGAATGTAAGAGCGTCGAAGGTAGGCAGGACCACAGCTAACCTAAAAACGAGATGTCATGAGACAAACCACAGCTAGGAGTGCCCTATCTTCGAGACTGCCTACGGCGGAGGTGTGTCTTGCACTAATTGAATAAGTGCTGGCAATGGTGTGTTGGCAACCAACCTGGCTGCAGTCGTGGTAGCTGTGTCAGTGTATATGTCATGGTTTGTATTCCGTATGTGTGAGGTTGCAGGACATTCCAGGAGGTAGTGGAGGAGTGGGAGGTTGGACTGGGTCTCGCAGTGGGCGCAGACGTCTTCCTGACCTAGGATTTCTGCTGCTGTGTGTTGGCACAAGCGAAGTCGGTGCAGATCGGCTCGTATGCTAGGGTGCAGTGAGGAGGGGAGTGAAAGCTGTTGATAGTTGGTCGCCTCTTGGTACCAACGGGCTGATCGTGACCCACTGGCCACTTCGGCTGTGTGTAGTGTTTGTGCATGCTCTCGCATGTTTCGTCGCAACATTGACTTCACTTGGGCTATGCTAGGTGGGATGTGGACCTCTGGTTGTGGGCGGGAGGAGGCCAAGGGGGCAGCATTATCGGCTTCCTCGTTGCCTTTGATGTCAGCGTGTCCCGGCACCCAGCAGAGGGTGACGGTCATGTCCTGTGCTTGCAGTTGTTGTGCTGTGTGGAAGATTCTGGTTGTGAGTTTGGTGTCCATGGGTTGGAGCTTCTGGAGCGACTGTAGTGCTGCCTTGGAGTCTGTGGCTAGGAGGATGTTTTGAGGCTGAGTCTCGAGGGCGAACTCCAGGGCGCCCCTCTCCGTGATAATCCTTCCTTATACCTTATGTGTGTGTGTGTGTGTGTGTGTAATTCACCTCGGTTGTCTGCTGGTCACCCAGCCAGCCCTCCCCATTACGGAGGGAGCTCAGAGCTCATAGACCGATCTTCGGGTAGGACTGAGACCACAACACACTCTACACACCGGGAAAGCGAGGTCACAACCCCTCGAGTTACGTCCCGTACCAATTTACTGTTAGGTGATCAGGGGCTACACATTAAGAGGCTTGCCTATTTGCCTCACCGCTCCCTGGTCTCGAACCCGGACCCTCTCGGTGTGTGTGTGTGTGTGTGTGTTATTCACCACGGTTATTCACCACAGTCGTCTGCTGGTCACCCAGTGTGTGTGTGTGTGTATTTACCTAGTTGTAGTTTTACCTAGTTGTAGTTTTACAGGGTCTGGGCTTTATGCTCGTGTGGCCCCATCTCCATATCTACACTTATCCAATCTTACTTTAAAAGTATGCACACTCGTTGCAGACACTACTTCTTCATTTAAACTGTTCCACGTCTCAATACATCTTTGCGGGAAACTATATTTTTTAACATCTCTCAGACATCTTCCTTTTCTCAGCTTTTTACTATGCGATCTTGTACTTCGAATGTCATATTCTTCTCTCAGGATCAGTTTCTCATTATCCACTTGGTCCATTCCGTTGATCAATTTATAAACTTGTATCAGGTCTCCTCTCTCCTTCTTTGTTCCAGGGTTGGTAGATCCATAGCCTTTAGTCTCTCCTCATATGTCATCCCTTCAAATTCTGGAACCATTCTTGTAGCCATTTTTGTAGTCTCTCCAATTTCCTTATGTGTTTCTTTTATGAGGGGTCCACACTACTCCTGCATATTCCAATCTGGGTCTTATTATAGTACTTATCAATTTCTTCATCATTTCTTTGTCCATGTAGTGAAATGCTACTCCAATATTCCTTAGCAAATTATATGTTTCTCTAAAAATTCTATCAATATGGCTTACTGGTTGATTGTTTTCTTCCATCGTCACTCCTAAGTCCTTTTCCTTTTAACTTTCTCCAGTTCTACTCCATCTCCCATCTTATAGATTCCCACAGGTCGTCTTTCACTCTTTCCCATTTCCATGACATGGCTTTTGTTCACATTGAATTCCATTTCCACTTTTACTCCATTCCCAGATCTTATTTAGGTCTTCTTGCAGTATTTCACAATCCTCTTTTGCTTTATAACTCTGCACAGTTTCGTATCATCTGCAAACAGATTTATGTAGCTGTTCACTCCTTCTGGCATGTCGTTAATATAAATGAGGAAAAGTATTGGTGCCAATACTGACCCTGTGGCACTCCGCTTTCTACTGCTCTCCACTTGGACTTCATATCTTTAACTACCGTCCTTATTTCTCTCCCCTCAAATAATTTTCTATCCATCTCAATGTGCTTCCTTTTAAGCCACCCTTCTCCTCTAACTTCCATAGTAATCTTGCATGTGGCACTTTGTCAAACGCCTTTTTAAATCCAAATAAATACAGTCAACCCATCCTCTCTCTCTTGTACTCTATCAACTATTCTAGAATAGAAACTCAATAAATTAGTTACACAAGACCGTCTTTTCTAAAACCAAATTGGCTATTTGATATTAATTTGTTGTCTTCAAGGAACTCGATCCATTGTTTCTTTATTATTCTTTCACACATCTTGCATATTACACTAGTTAGTGATACCGGTCTGTAATTTAAAGGTTCTTCCTTCCTTCCGCTCTTATATATGGGAACCACCTCAGCTCTTTTCCATTCTACTGGTACTGTTCCATTTTCTATTGAGCATTTTATGATGTTGTATATAGGACTTGCTAGTTCTTCCCTACATTCTTTCAGTATTCTGCCTGAGACTTCATCTGGTCCCATTGCCTTCTCTTCATCCAGTTCCTTCATTAACTCTTTTATTTCAAGCTTGGTTACTTTAATCTCTTTCATATAGATTGTCTCTATTACCCTGTGGCCTTTCAAATTTGGATTCCTTAGTAAAGACCTCCTGGAATTTATTATTTAATAGTTCTGCCATACTTTTGGGTCTTCCACCATCCCGTTCTCTCCTTTTAACCTTTCTATTGTTTCTTTTTGCCTAATTTTTCCATTTATGAATCTATAGAACAATTTTGGTTGCTCCTTACATTTTTCGACAATGTCCTTTTCAAGTTCTTTTCCTCTTCCTTCCTCACCTTAACATATTCATTTCTCGCTGCCTTGAAGTTTTCCTTATTTGCTGGATTTCTATTTCTCCTCCACCTTTTCCATGCTCCATCTCTTTTCTCCTTTGCCCTAGCACACCTTGCATTAAACCAATCTTTCTTTCCTTCTTCTTTAGGTCTATATTTTGGGACATATTCCCTGACTCCTGTTTTGTATATTTCCAAAAATAAGTTATACTTCTCTTGCATCGTCTCTGAGTTTTCCATCTCCTCCCAGTTTACGTTTTTAAAATAGTTCTTGAGATTCTCAATATCAGCCTTTCTGTAATTTAATCGGTCTCCTTTGTATGAATCGTCTCTATCTTCCTTTCCCTCTTCTATATCTATTTCTAATATTACATGGTCACTCTTTCCCAATGGGCACTTATATCATCATTCATTTGTATACCCCTTGTAAAAACTAGGTCCAATCTCGCCGGCTCGTCGTTTCCTCTGAATCTTGTGCATTCCTTTACTCTCTGGTCCATCATATTGTCTATCATTAGGTTCAAGAATCTTTCTCCCCAGGCTTCTTCCCCATACCACTTTCATAATTTTCCCAGTCCACTTCTTTACAGTTGAAATCTCCTACTAATATAACTTTTTCCTTTCTTTAACGATTCTCGTTAGACTCCTTATTGTGTCATCTATCATGTCTTTATATTCTTGATTGGTCCATGAATTTGTTTTTGGTGGCACATATGTTACAATGATTGTTAACTCTTTTTTATCAATATGCATCTTAATATACAATACTTCTGCTTTTCCTTCCCACATTCCACTTGGTTTATCACTATCTCCTTCCTTAACATTATCATGACTCCTCCTCCTCCTTTACCCACTCTGTCTCTTCTCCATACATTATACCTATTATCCAAGTCTATTTTGATTGCCTCATTTAGTTTTGTTTCAGCCAGGCATACAATATCTGGATTTTCTTTCTTTATGTAATCTCTTAATTCTAATTTACTTGATAAAACCCCGTCTATGTTCGTATACATCATTTTTAGTCTTTTGCCTTTATCATTTTTAGTTAAACTTGTTCCACTTTTTTCTCTTCCTTCTCGTTTATATACCATTTCCTTATCCTGTCTCCTAGAATTCTCCAAAAAAAAGCCTTTTTTCCTCTTCTGACCTTTCATTATTTTTTTTTTATATATATATATATATATATATTTTTTTTTTTTTTTTTTTATATATAGATATCCTTGCAGCCTTCTGTTTCTCTAAGTTTTGTTGTTCTATATAATATTTCTTCTGTTGCTGCTTGTGATTTTAGTAGTATTTTAATTGGTCTCGTTTTTCCTTCTTGATATGGTCCCATTCTGTTTATTTCTTCTACTTCCTCTTCCAAGTTCTGCCTATCTTCGTCGTTTAGATTCTTCAGTAGGTCTTTGACTGATTTCATTTCTTTTTTTCTCTTTTGGTCTATATTTTATATTTTTTTTTTTATTCCAAATACGATTAGGCTACACTCTTCTTTTTTTTCTGCAATTTCTCTAACTAGATTTTCTTTTGTCTTGAGGACTCCTATCATTTTGTTTGTCATATTTTCTTCTTTTCTTTAAGTTGTTCTTGAATCACCTCCTGAAAATCAGCCTTATCTTTCTTATCTTGGACTCTCCATGCTTGTACTTCTTTTTAATCACGTTCTGTACTCTTTCCTCTTCCTTGTTTACTAGATCTTTCAGCTTCTCTTTTCTTTCTCGGCTTTACCGAGTCCTTCTTCCATCTGCTTGTAGTTAGCTACTTCATTTTTCAGTTCTTCGTTTTCCGCTCTTAACCTAGCTTCGTTTTCTTCCACTTTTTTTTTTTTTTATCCTTTCTCTCAGTTTTATAAACTCTTTTTCCTGTTCTTCATTCTCTTTCATTTCCATATTCTCCTTTATCAATTTATCTAGTTTATGTTCAATATTCAACACTCTCTTAAGTAGTGAAGTATTCGCCGTATCAAAGCCTTTGAATGCGATCTCTCCATCACCAACATAGTCATCATCAGCTTTCATTCCTTCTCTAGTCTCATGTCTGCATTTTGATGGAATCTTTTTTTCACTCATCATTCCTTAATAATTGATTTCAAGAAAAAAAAAAAAAAGTCCCCAGGCCACTGTAAAAACTGTACAACCGGTATGTAGTGAAGATCAGCTGATTATCGATCGAAACGGCGCCAGTGCGTCCTCCTTCGACCGCGTCTCGTGTGTGTGTGTGTGTTTCACTGTTTGATCTGCTGCAGTCTCTGACGAGACAGCCAGACGTTATCCTACGGAGCGAGCTCAGAGCTCATTATTTCCGATCTTCGGATAGGCCTGAGACCAGGCACACACCACACACCGGGACAACAAGGTCACAACTCCTCGATTTACATCCCGTACCTACTCACTGCTAGGTGAACAGGGGCTACACGTGAAAGGAGACACACCCAAATATCTCCACCCGGCCGGGGAATCGAACCCCGGTCCTCTGGCTTGTGAAGCCAGCGCTCTAACCACTGAGCTACCGGGCCGTGTGTGTGTGTGTGTGTGTGTGTGTGTGTGTGTGTGTGTGTGTGTGTGTGTGTAATTCACCTCGGTGTTCTGCTGGTCACCCAGCCAGTCTTCCCCATTACGGAGCGAGCTCAGAGCTCATAGACCGATCTTCGGGTAGGACTGAGACCACAACACACTCCACACACCGGGAAAGCGAGGCCACAACCCCTCGAGTTACATCGCGTACGTATTTACTGTTAGGTGAACAGGGACCACATATTAAGAGGCTTGCCCATTTGCCTCGCCGCTTAGGTATCTACCACCGTGACACGTGACCTTTTAAGATGTTCATATGTATTGTATATGGAACACATTTGTTGCATCATTTGTCTTACTATGGACTATGGTGAGCGTTGAATAAGATTATAACGTTTTCACAGCAACACTGTTACACAGGGCTGCCAGTATTTGTTATTGTGATGTGCATATCTTAAGCTTGGAATGTTAATTTTTCTTTTAATTAATTTCTTTTAAGATTTGATGACACTGGATTTTTCGTTAAAACATTTTATATGTCTCTTACTTATGTATACGGAGTTCTGATTTGCTAAATCATGTAGACTTGGCAGAGCTGTAAGGCCTGCTATTCCCTAAGGAGCCCAGCCAGAAAGCCGCGTTTAGATTTGGAAGACTATAGTTCACCCATACATCTGTATGTCTGTATGTATGGTATTCACGTGTGTTGCTACACTTACAGCTATGACCTTGATAACTAAAAACTTAATATCATTATCCCCGGCACTACACATTGAAGTAATATATCAGTGAGTGATGTTTTTTTTTCAAATGCCTAGCTGCAGTAACATGAAATCACACATCATTCTAAATAAAAGCTAGAGAGAGAGAGAGAGAGAGAGAGAGAGAGAGAGAGAGAGAGAGAGAGAGAGAGAGAGAGAGAGAGAGAGAGAGAGAGAGAGAGAGAATATTAATTAATGTATATCTCTTACAGAGAGAGAGAGAGAGAGAGAGAGAGAGAGAGAGAGAGAGAGAGAGAGAGAGAGAGAGAGAGAGAGAGAGAGTATTTGACGTGTTAAGTAATGCTATTTCAAGGAAAATCAACCTTCAGGTTTATTTATCCTTTACTATAATGCACATGTATATGTACATGTTTACATCTACATGCA